>NC_087193.1:1700000-1967083 GCF_035594125.1 Scylla paramamosain | reverse complement strand
AAATAAATGAAAAGTTTTTCTTTTCTTTTTTTGTTATTCACCTTGATAGGTACCGAGATGCCAAAATTCCGGGAAAATTAGGGCAATTATATGATAAGAGAATATTATAAAAAAAAAGTTGATATTAGCTTTTTTTCGGACTGTTATGTACCAAACACTAAAGTGCACTCAAAGCTTGCCATATGAGGAAATTAAACGACGTTACCAGAAATCTGTGTTTTGAGTGTTTTTCAGCATGTTAGGCACCAAAACGATAAATAATATGGAACTCACTCTATATGGCAAACCAAAACAAAATTACTGGAAACGTGTCTTCTCAGTGTTTTACGTAGAAAAACGCTAAAACGAATGGAAACCAACAAATATCAAGAAGTAGAAAAACATTACCAAAAAGATATATTTTGAGTGTTTTCGAGGTTGTTACCTAAAAAAAAAAACGCGAAAATTGATACAAATCACTCTATATTGGAAAACAAAGGGATATTGCGAGAAAAGTGTATAATGAATGTTTTATAATTCAAAAGAACCACAAGGGAAAAAATGCAAAAACTCGTGTATATGGAGAAGTTTCCTAGATACCAAAATGCTGAAACTCCTGAATAACACTCTTAATTGAGAAACAGAACAACTTTACTAAATGCGTGTATTTTGAGTGCTTTTCACATTCTTAGTTACCAAAATCCCAAATTGCATGCGAAAGCAGCTATATGTGGGAAAAAAATGACATTACCAGAAAAGTGTCTTCTGAGTGTTTTTGAGCTTGATAGGCAATAAATCACTAAAAAGCATGGGAATCACTTTACATGGCAATAAAATCAATTTTTACCAAGAACTTGCCTTTAAGTGTTTTGAGCTCTTTATATACCAAAACGCTAAAACGCATGGAAAACACACTTTATTACCAAAAACATATATTTTGAGAGTTTTTCATCATGTTACCAATAAAAACGATTAAATACATGCAAAGAACCCTATTTTTAGGAAATTAAAGGACATTGCGAGAAACGTGTATTACGAGTGTTTTAAAGATCATTATTTATCAAAAAGCTAAAAGCCACAAATATCACTCTTTATTGAGAAAAAAAAATAAAAAATACGATATTTTTTTTTCTTTTTCATCTTCACAGGTACCGAGATGCCAAAATTTGGGCAAAATTCAGGAAACTATGTTAAATAAGAACATTATCAAAAAAGTTAAATTTAGCTTTTTTTTTTTTCGTAATGTTATGTACCAAACCCTAAAGTGCATGCAAAGCCACCTATATGGGGAAATTAAACGTCTTTGCCAGAAAACTGTGTTATGAGTGTTTTTCAACTTATTAGGCACCATAACGGTAAATAACATGCAAGACACTCTATATGGGAATCTAAAACAAAATTACTGAAAACGTGTCTTTTCGGTGTTTTACGTAGAAAAACGCTAAAACGGATGCAAACCAACCAATAGGAAGAAATAAAATAACATTACCAAAAAGGTACATTTTGAGTGTTTTTGACCTAGTTACCTACAAAAAACGCGAAAATGGATGCAAAGCACTCCCTATTGGGAAACAAAAGGACATTACGAGAAACGTGTATAATGAGTGTTTTATTATTTTTGAGCAAAAGAACTTGTTCTTCACAAGAACCACAAGGCAAAAAACGCAAAAACTCGTGTATATAAAGAAGTTTCTTCGATATCAAAATGCTTAAACTCTTGAATAACAATATTAATTGAGAAACAGAACAACCTTACCAAATGCGTGTATTTTGAGTGTTTTTCACATTCATAGTTAGAAAAACCCGAAAGAGCACGCGAAACTATGTTGGAAAAAAAATGACATTACTAGAAGTGTCTTTTGAGTGTTTTTGAGCGTGTTAGACAATAAATCACAAAAAAAAAAACAGGGCAATCACATTACATGGGAATAAAACCAACTTTTACCAAGAACTTGCCTTGAAGTGTTTTTGACCTCCTTACAAACCAAAACGCTAAAACGCATGCAAACAACTCCTTTATGGAGATGCAAAATAACATTACTAAAAACAAGTGTTTTAAGTGTTTTTGATCATGTTACCTACAAAAACGCTTAAATACATGCAAAGAACCCTATGTTTGGGAAACGAAAGGACATTACGAGAAACGTGTATTAGGACCGTTTTTAAGTTCCTTAAGTACCAAAACGTTAAAACCCACAAATAACACTCTTTATAGAGAGAAAAAAAATAAAATAAAAATAGCTTTTTTTATATTGATTTTCATTGGTACCAAGATGCCAATATTCTGCCAAAATTCAGGGAATTTATCTGGAAAAAAAGAACATTATCAAAAAAAGTTAATTATACCTCTTTTTCGGATTTTTATGTACCAAACTCTAAAGTGCATGCCACCTATATAAGGAAGTGTTTTTCAGCATGTTAGGCACTAAAACGATAAATAATATGGAAGTCAGTCAATATGTAAATCAAAAACAAAATTACTGAAGACGTGTCTTTTCAGTGTTTTACGTAGAAAAACGCTAAAACGGATGCAAACCAACATATATGAATAAAATAAAATAACATTACCAAAAAGTGTTTTTGAGCTTTTTACCTAAAAAAATCGCGCAAATATTTGGAAAGCACTCTATATTGGGAAGCAAAAGGACATTTAGAGAAACGTGTATAATGATTGTTTTATAGTTTCACAAGAACTACAAGACAAAAACGAAAAACTCGTGTATATAGAGAAGTTTCTTATATACCAAAACGCTAAAACTCATGAATAACACTTTTAATTGAGAAACAGAACTACATTACCAAATGTGTGGATTTTGAGTGTTTTTCACATTCTTAGTTACGAAAATCCCAAATTACATGTGAAACTAGCTTTATGTGGGAAAAAAATGACATTATCTGAAAAGTGTCTTTTGAGTGTTTTTGAGCGTGATATGTAACAAAGCACTAAAAAGCAGAATAATCACATTAAATAGGAAAAAAAACAACTTTTACGAAGAACTTGCCTTTAAGTGTTTTTAACTCCTTACATACCAAAACGCTAAAACGCATGCAAAACACCCTTTATGGAGAAACAGTAAAACATTACCAAAACATGTATTTTGTGATTTGATCATGTTACCTATAAAAACGCTTAAAAACATGCAAAGAACCCTATGTCTGTGAAACGAAAGGACATTACGAAAATCGTGTATTATGATTATTTTTAAGTTACTTAAGTACCAAAAAACTAAAACCCACAAATAGAGAAAAAATAAATAACTAAAAAAAATAGATTTTTTTTTATTCATCTACATAGGTATGAAGATGCCAAAATTCAGGCAAAATTCTTCGAAATTATGTAAAAAAAACATTATAAAAAAATTTAACTTTTTTCCGGAATTATGTACCAAACCCAAAAGTACATGCAAAGCCACCTATATGGGGAAATTACACGACTTTACCAGAAATCTGTCTTTTGAGTGTTTTTCAGCAATTTCAACAATATTACTGAAAAAGTGTCTTTTCAGTGATTTACGAAGAAAAACGCTAAAACGAATACAAACCAACCAATATGAAGAAATAGAATAACATTACCAAAAAGATATATTTTGAGAGTTTTTCAGCTTGTTACCTACAAAAAATGCGAAAATGGATGGAAAGCACTCTATATTGGGAAACAAAAGAACATTACGAGAAACTTGTATAATGAGTGTTTTATAATTTCACAGGAACCACAAGGCAAAAAACGCAAAAACTCGTGTATATAGAGAAGTTTCTTACATACCAAAATGCTGAAATGCATGAATAACACTTTTAATTGAAAGACAAGACTACCTTACCAAATGTGTGTATTTTGAGTGTTTTTCACATTCTTAGTTACGAAAATCCCAAATTACATGCGAAACTAGCTTTATGTGGGGAAAAAAAATGATATTACCAGAAAAGTGTGTTTTGAGTGTTTTTGAGCGTGATGTGCAACAAAGCACTAAAAAGCAGAACAATCACATTACATGGGAATAAAACCAACTTTTACGAAGAACTTGCCTTTAAGTGTTTTCTTTAACTCCTTACATACCAAAACGCTAAAACGCATGCAAAACAACCTTTATGGAGAAACATTACCAAAAACATGTATTTTGAGTGTTTTTGATCATGTTATTTATAAAAACGCTTATATACATGCAAAGAACCTTATGTTTGGGAAACGAAAGGACATTACGAGAAACGTGTATTATGAGTGTTTTTAAGTTCCTTAAGTACCAAAAAAGCTAAAACTCACAATTAACATTCTTTATAGAGAAAAAAAATAAAATAAAATATTTTTTTTTATTCATCTTCATAGGTACTAGGATGCCAAAATTCTGGCAATATTCTTTGGGAATCGAAAACAAAATGACTGAAAACGCGTCTTTTCGTTGTTTTACGTAGAAAAACGCTAAAACGGATGCAAACCAACCAATATGAAGAAATAGAATAACATTACCAAAAAGTTATATTTTGAGTGTTTTTGAGCTTGTTACCTACAAAAAACGCGAAAATGGATGCAAAGCACTCCCTATTGGGAAAGAAAAGGACATTACGAGAAACGTGTAAAATGAGTGTCTTATTATTTTCCGGCAAAAGAACTTGTGGTTCACAAGAACCACAAGGCAAAAAACGCAAAAACTCGTGTATATAAAGAAGTTTCTTAGATACTAAAATGCTGAAACTCATGAATAACAATCTTAATTGAGAAACAGAACAACATTACCAAATGCGTGTATTTTGAGTGTTTTTTCACATTCTTAGTTAGCAAAACCCCAAATAGCATGCGAAACTAGCTTTATGTGTGAAAACAAAACTGACATTACCAGAAATGTCTTTTGAGTGTTTTTGAAAGTGTTAGGCAATAAAGCACTAAAAAGCAGGGCAATCATATTACATTGGAATAAAACCAACTTTTATCAAGAACTTGCCTTGAAGTGTTTTTCAGCTCCTTACATAACAAATCGCTAAAACGCATGCAAAACATTCTTTTATGGAGAAGCAGAATAACATTACCTTAAAACAAGTGTTTTTGAGTGTTTTTTTATCATGTTACCTATAAAAACATTTAAATACATGCAAAGATCCCTATATTTGGGAAATGAAAGGACATTACGAGAAATGTGTATTATGAATGTTTTTAAATTCCTTAAGTACCAAAACGTTAAAACCTACAAATAACACTCTTTATAGAGAAAAAATTAGCATTTTTATTTTTTTGTTATTGATGTTCATAGGAACCAAGATGCCAAAATTCTGCCAAAATTTAGGGAAATTATGTGGAAAAAAGAACATTATCGAAAAAGATAATTTTACCTTTTTTCGGAGTTATGTACCAAACCATAAAGTGTATGCAAAGCCACCTATTTGGGAAAATTTAACGACTTTACAAGAAACCTGTCTTTTGAGTGTTTTTTCGCAAGTTAGGTACCAAAACGATAGATAATATGAAAGTCACTCTATATGGAAATCCAAAACAAAATTACTGAAAACGTGTCTTTTAAAAGATTTACGTAGAAACACGCTAAAACGGATGCAAACCAACCAATATGAAAAAATAGAATAATATTACCAGAAAAGTATATTTTGTGTGTTTTTGATCTTGTTACATAAAAAAAAACACAAAAATGGATGGAAAGCACTGTATATTAGGAAAAAAAAAAAAGGACATAACGAAAAACGTGTATAATGAGTGTTTTATAGTTTCACCAGAAACACAAGGCAAAAAACGCAAAAAACTCGTATGTGTGGAGAAGTTTCCAAGATACCAAAATGCTGAAACTCATGAATAACTTTCTTAATCAAGAAACAGAGCAACATTACTGAATGCGTGTATTTTAAGTGTTTTTTTACATTCTTAGTTACCAGAATCCAAAATTCCATGCGAAACTAGCTTTATATGGCATTACCAGAAAAGTGTCTTTGAGTGTTTTTGAGACTCCTAGGCAATAAAGCACTAAAAAGAAGAGCAATCACATTACATGGGAATAAAACCAACTTTTACGAAGAACTTGCCTTTTAGTGTTTTTGACACGCATTTTATAAGGTTGTTCTGTTTCTCAATTAAGAGTGTTATTCATGAGTTTCAGCATTTTGGTATCTAGGAAACTTCTCCATATACACGAGTTTTTGCATTTTTTGCCTTGTGTTTTTTTGAACTATAAAACATTCATTACACACTTTTCCCGCAATATAGAGTGCTTTGTATCAATTTTTTTTTTTTTTGTAGGTAACAAGCTCAAAAACACTCAAAATATACATTTTTGGTAATGTTTTTCTGCTTCTTGATATTGCTTGGTTTGCATCAATTTTAGCGTTTTTTTACGTAAAACACTGAGAAGACACATTTTCAGTAATTTTTTTTTGGATTCCCACATAGAGTGAGTTCCTTATTATTTATCTTTTTGGTGCCTAACAAGCTGAAAAACACTCAAAAGACAGATTTCTAGTAAGGTCTTTAATTTCCTCACATGGGAGGCTTTGGATGTTTTTTTTATTGTTTTTTGAGCGTGTTATGAAAATAAAGCACTAAAAGCCAGGGCAATCACATTACATGGAAATAAAACCAAATTTTACCAAGAACATGCCTTTAAGTGTTTTTGAGCTCCTTATATACCAAAACGCTAAAACGCATGCAAAATACATTTTATATAGAAACAGAAAAACATTACCAAATACATGTATTTTCAGTGTTTTTGATCATGTTATTTATAAAAACGCTTAAATACATGGAAAGAACCTTATATTTGGGAAATGAAAGGACATTACGAGAAACATGTATTATGAGTGTTTTTTTAAGTTCCTTTAGTACCAAAAAGCTAAAACCCACAAATAACACTATTTAAAAAATAAATAATAAAAAAATCAAATAAATATGATTTTTTTTTTTTGTTATTCATTTTCATAGGTACCGAGATGCCAAAATTATGGGAAAATTCAGGGCAATTATGTGATAAAAGAATATTATCAAAAAAGTTAATTTCAGCTTTTTTTTTGTTCGGACTTATGTACCAAACCCTAAAGTGCATGCAAAGCCTTCATTATGAGGAAATTAAACGATCTTACCAGAAATCTGTGTTTTGTATGTTTTTTAGCATGTTAGGCACCGAGACGATAAATAATAAGGAAACTCACTCTATATGGAAATCCAAAACAAAAATACAGAAAACGTGTCTTCTCAGTGTTTTACGTAGAAAAACGTTAAAACGGATGCAAACTAACCAATATCAAGAAATAGAAAAACGTTTCCAAAAAGGTATATTTTGAGTGTTTTTGATCTTTTTACCTACAAAAACGCGAAAATTGATGCAAAGCACTCTATATTGGGAAACAAGAGGACATTGCAAGAAAAGTGTATAATGAGAGTTTTATAGTTCAAAAGAACCACAAAGCAAACAACGCAAAAACTCATGTATATGGAGAGATTTCCTAGATAACAAAATGCTGAAACTTATGAATAACACTCTTAATTGAGAAACAGAACAACCTTACTAAATGCGTGGCTTTTAAGTGCTTTTCACATTTTTAGTTACCAAAAACCCCAAATTACATGCGAAAATAGCTTTGTAAGGAAAAAAAATGAATTTACCAGAAAAGTGTCTTTTGAGTGTTTTTCAGCGTGATAGGTAATAAACCACTCAAAAGTGGGGCAATCACATTACATTAGAATAAAATCATTTTTTACCAAGAACTTGCCATAAGTGTTTTTGAGCTCCTTATATACAAAACTGCTAAAACGCATGGAAAACACACTTTATGGAGAAACAGAATGACATTACCAAAACCTAGTATTTTGAGTGTTTTGATCATGTTATCTATAAAAACGCTTAAATACATGCAAAGAACCTTTTCTTTGGGAAACGAAAGGACATTACAAGAAACGCGTATTATAAGGTTTTTTAAGTTCCTTAAGTACCAAAAAGGTAAATCCCATAAATAACACTCTTCATTGAGAAAAAAAAAAATCAATAAAAAATAAAAAAAAATAAAATTTTTTTTATTTATCTTCATAGGTACCGAGATGCCAAAATTCTGGTAAAAATTCAGCGCAATTATATGATAAAAGAATATTATTAAAAAAGTTAATTTTAGCTTTTCTTGGGGGGACTGTTATGTACCAAACACTAAAGTGCATGGAAAGCCTCCTATATGAGGAAATTATACGACCTTATCAGAAATCTCTATTTTGAGTGTTCTTCAGCATGTTAGGCACCAAAACAATAAATAATAAGGAACTCACTCTATATGGGAATTCAAAAAAAAAAAAAAATACTGAAAACGTGTCTTCTCAGTGTTTTACGTAGAAAAACGCTAAAACGTATGCAAACAAACCAATATAAAGAAATAGAAAAAACATTACCAAAAAGGTATATTTTGAGTGTTTTTGAGCTTGTTACATATAAAAAAAACACGAAAATTGATGCAAAGCACTCTATAATGGGAAAGAAAAGGACATTGCAAGAAAAGTGTATAATGAGTGCTTAATAGTTCAAAACAACCACAAGGCAAAAAATGCAAAAACTAGTTTTTTGAAGAAGTTTCCTAGATACCAAAATGCTGAAACTCATGAACAACACTTTTAATTGAGAAACAGAACAATCTTACTAAAAGTGTGTATTTTGAGTGCTTTTCACATTCTTAGTTACCAAAACCCCAAATTCCATGCGAAACCAGCTTTATGTGGGAAAAAAAATAACATTACCAGAAAAATGTCTGTTGAGTGTTTTTGAGCGTGTTAGGTAATAAAGCACTAAAAAGCAGGGCAATGACATTACATTGGAATAAAACCAATTTTTAATAAGAACTTGCTTATCAGTGTTTTTGAGCTCCTTATATACCAAAACACTAAAACGCATGCAAAATACACTTTATTGTGAAACAGAATAACATTACCAAAAACATGTTTTTTGAGTGTTTTTGATCATGTTACCAATAAAAACGCTTAAGTACATGCAAACAACCCTACTTTTGGGAAACGAAAGCACATCACAGGTAACGAAGTGCCAAAATTCGGTCAAAGTTCAGGAAATTATATGAAATAAGAACATTATCAAAAAAGTTAAATTTTGCTTTTTTTTCTGACTCTTATGTACCAAACCCCTAAAGTGCATACAAAGCCATCTATATGGAAAAATTAAACCTCTTTGCCAAAAAAACTGTCTTATGAGTGTTTTTCAGCATGTTAGGAACCAACACGATAAAACCCAAGGAAGTCAATCTATATGGGTATCCAACACACAATTACTGAAAACGTGTCTTTTCGGAGTTTTACGTACAATAACGCTAAAACGCTAAAACGGATGCAACCAAAATGAAGAAATAGAATAACATTACCAAAAAGGTATATTTTGAGTGTCTTTTAAATTGTTACCTACAAAAA
Organism: Scylla paramamosain; assembly: GCF_035594125.1. Lineage (NCBI taxonomy): Eukaryota > Metazoa > Arthropoda > Malacostraca > Decapoda > Portunidae > Scylla > Scylla paramamosain. The sequence goes on along the minus strand of NC_087193.1, from coordinate 1,957,722 downwards.
ACGCGAAAATGGATGGAAAGCACTCTATATTGGGAAGCAAAAGGACATTACGAGAAACGTGTATAATGAGTGTTTTATAGTTTCACAAGAACCACAATGCAAAAAACGCAAAAACTCGTGTATATAAAGAAGTTTCTTACATTCCAAAATGCTGAAACTCATGATTAAGACTTTTAATTGAGAAACAGAACTATCTTACTAAATGTGAGTATTTTGAGTGTTTTTCACATTCTTAGTTACGAAAATCCGAAATTACAAGTGAAATTAGTTTTATGTGGGAAAAAAATTACATTACCAGAAAAGTGTCTTGTGAGTGTTTTAGAGCGTGATATACAACAAAGCACTAAAAAGCAGAACAATCACATTACGTGGGAATAAAACCAACTTTTACCAAAAATATGCCTTTAAGTGTTTTAACTCCTTATATTATAACAAAACGCTAAAACGCATGCAAAACACCCTTTATGGAAAAACAAAATAACATTACGAAAAGCATGAATTTTAAGTGTTTTTGATCATGTTACTTATAAAAACGCTAAAATACATGCAAAGAACCCTATGTTTGTGAAACGGAAGGATATTTCGAAAATTGTGTATTATGAGAGTTTTTAGGTTCCTTAAGTACCAAAAAGCTAAAACACACAAATAACACTCTTTATAGAGAAAAAAATAAAATAAATGAATACAAATTTTTTTTTTTTTTTTTGTTCTTCATCTTCATAGGTACCGAGATGCCAAAATTCTGGCAAAATTCAGGGAAATTAGGTAAAGAAAAAAAAATTATAAAAAAAAATAATTTAACTTTTTTCCGGAGTTATGTACCAAACCCTAAGGTGCATGCAAAGCCACCTATATGGAAAAATTACACAATTTTACCAGAAACCTGTACCAGAATTAATTTCAACAAAATTACTGAAAACAAGTCTTTTCAGAGATTTACGAAGAAAAAAAGCTAAAACAGATGCAAACCAACCAATGTGAAGAAATAGAATAACATTACCAAAAAGATATATTTTAAAAGTATTTTTTATGCTTGTTACCTACAAAAAATGCAAAAATGGATGGAAAACACTCTATATTAGTAAACAAAAGAACATTACGAGAAACGTGTATAGTTAGTGTTTTATAGTTTAACAAGAACCACAAGGCAATAAACGCAAAAACTTGTGTATATAGAGGAGTTTCTTACATACAAAAATGAGGAAATGCATGAAAAACACTTTTAATCGAGAAACAGAACTACCCTACCCTGTTTTTGAGCGTGATGCAACAAAGCACTAAAAAGCAGAACAATCACATTACTTGGGAATAAAACCAACTTTTACGAACAACTTGCCTTTAAGTGTTTTTTTAACTCCTTACATACCAAAACGCTAAAACGCATGTAAAAATACCCTTTATGGAGAAACAGAATAACATTACCAAAAATATGTATTTTGAGTGTTTTTGATCATGTTACCTATAAAAACGCTTAAATACATGTAAAGAACCCCATGTTTGTATAAGAAAAGGACATTACGAAAATCATGTATTATGAGTGTTTTTAAGTTCCTTAAGTACCAAAAAGCTAAAACTCACAAATAATACTTTATAGAGAAAAAAAAATGTTATTCATCTTCATAGGTACCGAGATACCAAATTCTGGAAAAATGCAGGGAAATTTTGTAAAAAAAAATCATTATGAAAAAATAATCTTAGCTTTTTTCCGGAGTTATGTTCCAAACCCTGAAGTGCATGCAAAGCCACCTATATGGAGAAATTACTCGAATTTACCAGAAACCTGTCTTTTGAGTGTTTTTTTTTCAGCAATTTCAACAAAATTATTGAAAACGTGTCTTTTCAGTGATTTATGTAGAAAAACGCTAAAACAGATGCAAACCAACCAATATGAAGAAATAGAATAACATTACCAAAAAGATATATTTTTATGTGTTTTCGAAAATGGATGAAACGCACTCTATATTAGGAAAGAAAAAGGCATTACAAGAAATGTGTATAATGAGTGTTTTATAGTTTCACAAGAACCACAAGGCAAAAAACTCAAAAACTCGTGTACATAAAGAAGTTTCTTACATACCAAAATGCTGAAACTCATAAATAACACTTTTAATTGAGAAACAGAACTACCTTACCAAATGTGTGTATTAGAGAAGTTTCTTGCATACCAAAATACTGAAGCTCATGAATAACACTTCTAATTAAAAAACAGAACAACCTTACTAAACGCCTGTATTTTGAGTGTTTTTCACATTTTTAGTTACCAAAACCCCAAATTCCATGCGGGAAAAAAATAATATTACCAGAAAATGTCTTTCGAGTGTTTTTGAGTCTTAGGCAATAAACCACTATAAACCAGGGCAATCACATTACATGGGAATAAAACCAACTTTTACCAAGAACTTGCTTTTAGGTGTTTTTGAGCTCATTACATACCAAAACGCTAAAATGCATGCAAAACACCTTTTATGGACAAAAAGAATAACATTACCAAAAACATGTATTTAAATACATGCAAAGAACCTTATGTTTGGGAAACGAAAGGACATTACGAAAAATATGTATTATGAGTGTTTTTAAGTTCCTTAAGTATTAAAAAGCTAAAACCCATAAATAACTCTTTTTATTTAGAAAATCTAAATAAATAAATTATTAAAAAATAGGATTTATTTATTTTTTCTTTTTGTTAATCATCTTCATAGATACCGAGATGCCAAAATTCTGGGGAAATTCCGGGCTATTATATGATAAAAGAAAATTATCAAAAAAATTAATTTTAGTTTTTTTTCGGACTGGTATATACCAAACCCTAAAGTGCATGCAAAGCCTCCTATATGAGCAAATTAAACGACCTTAAAAGAAATCTGTCTTTTGAGTTTTTTTCAGAATGTTAGGCACCAAAAAGATAAATAAATAAGAAACTCACTTTATATGGGAATCCAAAACAAAATTACTGAAAACGTGTCTTCCCAGTGTTTTACGTAGAAAAACGCTAAAATGGATGCAAACCAACCAATATCAAGAAATAGAAAAAACATTACCAAAAAGGTATATTTTGAGTGTTTTTTGAGCTTGCTACTTACAAAAAATTGCTAAAATTGATACAAAGCACTCTATATTGGGAAACAGAGGGACATTGCGAGAAAAGTGTGTAATGAGTGTATTATAGTTCAAAAGAACAACAAGGCAAAAAACGCAAAAAACACGTGTATATGGAAAAGTTTCCTAGATACCAAAATGATGAAACTCATGAAAAACACTCTTAATTGAGAAACAGAACAACCTTTCCAAATTCGTGTGTTTTGAGTGTTTTTCATATTCTTAGTTACTAAAAACGCAAATTTCATGCGAAACCAGATTTATATGGTTACATGACATTTCTAGAAAAATGTCCTTTGAATGTTTTTGAGAGTGATAGGCAATAAAGCACTAAAAATCAGGGCAATCACTTTTCATTGGAATAAAACCAATTTTTACCAAGAACTTGCCTTTAAATGTTTTTGAGCTCCTTATATACAAAACCGCTAAAACGCATGCAAAACAAACTTTATGGAGAAACAGAATAACATTACCAAAAACATGTAATTTGGGTGTTTTTTATCATGTTATCTCTAAAAAACGCTTAAATACATGCAAAGAACATTATGTATGGGAAACAGAAGGACATTACGAAAAACGTGGATTATGAGTGTTTTTTTAAGTTCCCTAAATACCAAAAAGCTAAAACCCACAAATAACACTTTATTTAGAAAACAAAATAGGAATTTTTTATTTTCATCTTCATAGGTACCGAGATGCCAAAATTCTGGGAAAATTCAGGAAAATTTTATGAACCAAAGAATATTATTAAAAAAGTTAATTTTAGCTTTTTTTCGGAATGTTATGTACCAAACCCTAAAGTGCATGCAAAGCCTCCTATATGAGGAAATTAAACGACCTTACCAGAAATCTGTCTTTTGAGTGTTTTTCAGCATGTTAAGCACCAAAACGATAAATAATAAGGAACTCACTCTATATGGGAATCCAAAACAAAATAACTGAAAATGTATCTTCTCAGTGTTTTACGTAGCAAACGCAAAAACTCGTGTATATAAAGAAGTTTCTTAGATACAAATATGCTGAAACTCATGAATAACAATCTTAATTGAGAAACAGAACAACCTTAGCAAATGCATGTATTTTGAGTGTTTTTCATATTCCTAGTTAGCAATACCCTAAATAGCATGCGAACCTAGCTTTATGAGGGAAAAAAATGACATTACCAGAAGTGTTTTAATTGTTTTTCAGCATGTTAGGCAATGAAGTACTAAATAGCAGGGCAATCACATTACACAGGAATAAAGCGAATTTTTACCAAGAACTTGCCAATATGTGTTTTTGAGCTCCTCACATACCAAACCGCTAAAACACATGGAAAACAAACTTTATAGAGAAACAGAATAACATTACCAAAAACATGTATTTTGAGTGTTTTTGATAATGTTATCTATAAAAAACGCTTAAACACATGCAAAAAACCTTATGTTTGGGAAACGTAAGGACATTACGAAAAACGTGTATTATGAGTGTTTTTAAGTTCCTTAACTAATAAAAAGCTAAAACCCACAAATAACACTCGTTATTTAGAAAAAATAAATAAATAAATAAAAGGACTTTTTTTTTGTTATTCACCTTCATAGTTACCGAGATGCCAAAATTCTGGGAAAAAATTAGCAATTATATGATAAGAGAATATTATAAAAAAAGTTGATATTAGTTTTTTTTCGGACTGTTATGTACCAAACAGTAAAGTACATGCAAAGCCTCCCATATGAGGAAATTAAACGCCCTTATTAGAAATCTGTGTTTTGAGTGTTTTTCAGCATGTTAGGCACCAAAACGATCAATAATAAGGAACTCACTCTATATGGCAAACCAAAAAAAAATTACTGAAAACTCGTCTTCTCTGTGTTTTACGTAGAAAGACGCTAAAAAGAATGCAAACCAACTAATATCAAAAAGTAGAAAAACATTACCAAAAAGATATATTTTTAGTGTTTTTGAGCTTGTTAACTATAAAAAAACGCGAAAATTGATAAAAAAGCACTTTATATTGGGAAACAAAAGGACATTGCGAGAAAAGTGTATAATTCATGTTTTATAGTTCAAAAGAACAAAAAGGCAAAAAACGCAAAAACTCGTGTATATGGAGAAGTTTCCTAGATACCAAAATGCTGAAACTCATGAATAACACTCTTAATTGAGAAACAGAACAACTTTACTAAATGCGTGTATTTTGAGTGCTTTTCACATTCTTAGTTACCAAAATCCCAAATTGCATGCGAAACCAGCTTTATGTGGGAAAAAAATGACATTACGAGAAAAGTGTCTATTAAGTGTTTTTGAGCGTGATAGGGAATAGAGCACTAAAAAGCAGGGGAATCACTTTACATGGCAATAAAATAAATTTTTACGAAGAACTTGCCTTTAAGTGTTTTCAGCTCCTTATATACCAAAACGCTAAAACGCATGCAAAACACACTTTATGGAGAAAGAGAATAATATTACCAAAAACATACATTTTGCATGTTTTTGGCAAAATTTGGGCAAAATTCAGGAAATTATGAGTCAATTATCAAACAAGTTAATTTTAGCTTTTTTTTTTCGTACTGTTATGTACCAAACCCTAAAGTGCATGCAAAGCCACTTATATGGGGAAATTAAACGTCTTTGCCAGAAAACTGTCTTATGAGTGTTTTTCAGCTTGTTAGGCACCATAACGGTAAATAACATGCGTCACTCTATATGGGAATCTAAAACAAAATTACTGAAAACGTGTCTTTTCGGTGTTTTACGTAGAAAAACGCTTAAACGGATGCAAACCAACCAATAAGAAGAAATAAAATTACATTACCAAAAAGGTACATTTTGAGTGTTTTTGAGCTTGTTACCTACAAAAAACGCGAAAATGGATGCAAAGCACTCCCTATTGGGAAACAAAAGGACATTACGAGAAACGTGTATAATGAGTGTCTTATTATTTTTGAGCAAAAGAATTTGTGGTTCACAAGAACTACAAGGCAAAAAACGCAAAAAATTCGTGTATATAAAGAAGTTTCTTAGATACCAATATGCTGAAACTCATGAATAACAATATTAATTGAGAAACAGAACAACCTTACCAAATGCGTGTATTTTGAGTGTTTTTCACATTCTTAGTTAGCAAAACCCCAAATAGAACGCGAATCTATGTTGGAAAAAAAAATGACATTACCAGAAGTGTCTTTTGAGTGTTTTTTGAGCGTTTTAGGCAATAAATAAAAAAAAAAAAAAACAGGACAATCACATTACGTGGGAATAAAAAAAAATTTTACCAAGAACTTGCCTTGAAGTGTTTTTGACCTCCTTACAAACCAAAACGCATGCAAAAAACTCCTTAATGAAGAAGCAGAATAACATTACTAAAAACATGTGTTTTAAGTCCTTTTGATCATGTTATCTATAAAAACGCTTAAATACATGCAAAGAACCCTATGTTTGGGAAACGAAAGGACATCACGAGAAACATGTATTAGGACCGTTTTTAAGTTCCTTAAGTAACAAAACGTTAAAACCCATAAATAACACTCTTTATAGAGAAAAAAAATAAATAAATAAAAAATAGCTTTTTTATATTGATTTTCATAGGTACCAAGATGACAAAATTCTCCCAAAATTCAGGGAATTTATGTGGAAAAAAGAACATTATCAAAAAAGTTAATTATAGCTCTTTTTCGGATTTTTATGTTCCAAACTCTAAAGTGCATGCCACCTATATAAGGAAGTTAAACGACTTTACCAGAAACCTGTCTTTTCAGTGTTTTCCAGCATGTTAGGCACCAAAACGATCAATAATATGGAAGGCAGTCAATATGTGAATCCAAAACAAAATTACTGAAAACGTGTCCTTTCAATGTTTTACGTAGAAAAACGCTAAAACGGATGCAAACCAACAAATATGAAGAAATAGAATAATATTACCAAAAAGTGTTTTTTAGCTTTTTACCTACAAAAAACGCGCAAATGGATGGAAAGCACTCTATATTGGGAAGCAAAAGGATATTACGAGAAACGTGTATAATGAGTGTTTTATAGTTTCACAAGAACCAAAATGCAAAAAACGCAAAAACTCGTGTATATAGAGAAGTTTCTTACATACCAAAAACGCTAAAACTCATGAATAACACTTTTAATTGAAAAACAGAACTACCTTACCAAATGTGTGTATTTTGAGTGTTTTTCACATTTTTAGTTACGAAAATCCCAAATTACATGCAAAACTACCTTTATGGGGGAAAAAAATGACACCAGAAAAGTGTCTTTTGAGTGTTTTTTAGCGTTATATGCAACAAAACACTAAAAAGCAGAACAATCACATTACATTGGAATAAAACCAAATTTAAAGAAGAACTTGCCTTTAAGTGTTTTTTAACTCCTTACATACCAAAACGCTAAACGCATGCCAAACAACCTTTATGAAGAAACAGAATAACATTACCAAAAACATGTATTTTGATTGTTTTTGATCATGTTACCTATAAAATCGCTTAAATACATGCAAAGAACCCTATGTTTGTGAAACGAAAGGACATTACGAAAATCGTGTATTATGAGTATTTTTAAGTTCCTTAAGTGCCAAAAATCTAAAACCCACAAATAACACTCTTTATAGAGAAAAAAATAATAAAAAAATAGATTTTTTTTTGTTATTCATCTTCATAGGTAACGAGATGCCAAAATTCTGAGAAAATTCAGGGAAGTTATGTGAAAAAAAACATAAAAAAAAAAATATTTTAGCTTTTTCCGGAGTTATGTACGAAACCCGGAAGTGCATGCAAAGCCACCTATATGGGGAAATTACACGACTTTACAAGAAACGTGTCTTTGGGTGTTTTCAGCAATTTCAACAATATTACTGAAAACGTGTCTTTTCAGTTTTAGCGTAGAACGCTAAAACGGATGCAAACCAACCAATATGAAGAAATAGAATAACATTACAAAAAAGTTGAGTGTTTTTGAGCTTGTTACCTAGAAAAAACGCAAAAATGAATGCAAAGCAGTCTATATTGGGAAATAAAAGGATATTACAAGAAAATTGTATAATGAATGTATTAATAGTTTTCAAGAACCATAAGGCAAAAAACGCAAAACTCGTATATATGGAGAAGTTTCTTAGATACCAAAATGCTGAAACTCATGAATAACACTCTTAATTGAGAAACAGAACAATTTTAGGAAATGAGTGTATTTTGAGTGTTTTTTTTCCACATTCTTAGTGGTCCAACCCCAAATTACATGCGAAACTGGAAAAAAAATGAAATTACTAGAAAAGTGTCTTTTTAGTGTTTTTCAGCGTGTTAGGCAATAAAGCATTAAAAAGCAGGGCAATCACATTACATGGGAATATAACCAACTTTTACCAAGAACCTGCTTTTAAGTTTTTTTGAGCTCCTTACATACTAAAACGCTAAAACCCATGCAAAACACCCTGTATGGAAAAACAGAATAACATTATCAAAAACATGCATTTTGAGTGTTTTGAGCTTGTTACCAATAAAAACGCTTAAATACATGCAAAGAACCCTATGTTTGGGAATAAAAGGACATTACGAGGAATGTGTATTATGAGTGTTTATAAGTTCCTTAAGTACTAAAAAAGCTAAAACCCACAAATAAAGCTCTTTATAGAGAAAAAAATAAATAATTTTTTTTTTTTGTTATTCATCTTCATAGGTACTAAGATGCAAAAATTATGGCAATATTCTTTGGGAATCGAAAAAAAAATTACTGAAAACGTGTTTTTTCGGTGTTTTACGTAGAAAAACGTTAAAAAGGATGCAAACCAACCAATATGAAGAAATAGAATAACATTACCAAAAAGGTATATTTTGAGTGTTTTTGAGCTTGTTACCTAGAAAAAACGCGGAAATGAATGCAAAACACTCCCTATTGGGAAACAAAAGGACATTACGAGAAACGTCTATAATGAGTGTTTTTTTTTTATATTCGGGCAAAAGAACTTGTGGTTCACAAGAACCACAAGGCAAAAAGCGCATAAAGTCGTGTATATAAAGAAGTTTCTTAGACACCAAAATGCTGAAACTTATGAATAACAATCTTAATTCAGAACCAGAACAACATTACCAAATGCGTGTATTTTGAGTGTTTTTTCACATTCTTAGCAAAACCTCAAATAGCATGCGAAACTAACTTTATGATGGAAAAAAATGACATTACCAGAAGTGTCATTTTGAGTGTTTTTGAGCGTGTTAGGCAATAAAGCACTAAAAAGCAGGGCAATCATATTACATTGGAATAAAACCAGCTTTTACAAAGAACTTGCCTTGAAGTGTTTTTCAGCTCCTTACATACCAAATCGCTCAAACGCATACAAAACACTCCTTTATGGAGAAGCAGAATTACATTACGAAAAACAAGTGTTTATGAGTGTTTTTTTATCATGTTACCTATAAAAACGCTTAAATACATGCAAAGATCCCTATATTTGGGAAACGAAAGGACATTACGAGAAATGTGTATTATGAATGTTTTTAAGTTGCTTAAGTACCAAAACGTTAAAACCTACAAATAACACTTTTTTATAGAGAAAAAAATTAAATAAATAAAAAAATTGCATTTTTATTTTTTTGTTATTCATGTTAATAGGTACCAAGATGCCAAAATTCTGTCAAAATTCAGGGAAATTATGTCGATAAAAGAACATTATCGAAAAAGTTAATTTTACCTTTTTTTTGGAGTTATGTACCAAACCATAAAGTGTATGCAAAGCCACCTATTTGGGAAAATTTTACGTCTTTAAAAGAAACCTGTCTTTTGAGTGTTTTTACACATGTTAGGCACCAAAACGATAGATAATATTAAAGTCACTCTATATGGAAATCCAAAACAAAATTATTGAAAACGTGTCTTTTAAAAGATTTACGTAGAAAAACGCTAAAACGGATGCAAACCAACCAATATAAAAAAAATAGAATAATATTACGAGAAAATTATATTTTGTGTGTGCTTGAGCTTGTTACATAAAAAAAAAACGCAAAAATGGATGCAAAGCACTGTATATTAGGAAAAAAAAGGACATAACGAGAAACGTGTATAATGAGTGTTTTATAGTTTCACCAGAATCACAAGGCAAACAACGCAAAAATTCGTCTGTGTAGAGAAGTTTCTAAGATACCAAAATGCCGAAACACTCTTAATCAAGAAACAGAACAACATTACTAAATGCGTGTATTTTGAGTGTTTTTTTTACATTCTTAGTTAGCAAAACCCCAAATTCCATGCGAAACTAACTTTATGTGGGAAAAAAATGACATTAACAGAAAAGTGTCTTTGAGTGTTTTTGAGCGTGTTAGGCAATAAAGCATTAAAAAGCAGGGCAATCACATTACATGGGAATAAAACCAACTTTTACGAAGAACTTGCCTTTTAGTGTTTTTGACACGCATTTAGTAAGGTTGTTCTGTTTCTTAATTAAGAGTGTTATTCATGAGTTTCAGCATTTTAGTATTTAGGAAGCTTCTCTATATACACGAGTTTTTGCTTTTTTTGCCTTGTGGTTTTTTTGAACTATAAAAAACTTGTTATACACTTTTCTTGCAATGTCCTTTTCTTTCCCAATATAGAGTGTTTTGCATCAATTTTCGCGTTTTTTGTAGGTAAAAAGCTCAAAAACACTCAAAATATACCTTTTTGGTAACGTTTTTCTATTTCTTGATATTGGTTGGTTTCCATCCGTTTTAACGTGTTTCTACGTAAAACACTGAGAAGACACGTTTTCAGTAACTTTGTTTTGGATTCCCATATAGAGTGAGTTCCTTATTATTTATCGTTTTTGTGCCTAACATGCTAAAAAAAACACTAAAAACACAGATTTCTGTTAAGGTCGTTTAATTTTGCATGCACTTTAGGGTTTGGTATATAACAGTCCGAAAAAAAAAAGCTGAAATTAACTTTTTTGATAATATTCTTTTATCACATAATTGCCCTGAATTTTCCCAGAATGTTGGCATCTCTGGCATTCCATTTCTGGAATTTTGGCATTTGGCACCTTTGAAGATGAATGACAAAAAAAATAAAAACTATTTATTTTATTTTTTTATTTATTTTTTTATTTACTCTTTTTAAATAAACAGTGTTATTTGTGTGTTTTAGCTTTTTGGTACTTAAGGAACTTAAAAAAAACACTCATAATACACGCTTCTCGTAATGTCCTTTTGTTTCCCAAACATAATGTTCTTTGCATGTACTTAAGCGTTTTTAAAGATAACATGATCAAAAACACTAAAAATACATGTATATGTTATTCTGTTTCTCCATAAAGTTTGTTTTTCATGCGTTTTAGCGGTTTGGTATATAAGGGGTTAAAAAATTCTTCGTAAAAGTTGGTTTTATTCCCATGTAATATGATCGTTCTTATTTTTAGTGCTTTGTTCCATATCACTCTGAAAAACACTGAAAAGACACTTTTCTGGTAATATCATTTTTTTTCCCACATGAAGCTAGTTTCGCATGTAATTTGGCATTTTCCTAACTAACGATGGGAAAAACACTGAAAATACACAATTTGGTAAGGTAGTTCTGTTTATCTATTAAAAGTGTTATTTATGCATTTATTCATTTTGGTATGTAAGAAATTTCCCTATTTACACGAGTTTTTGCGTTTATTGCCTTGTGGTTCTTTTAAAACTATAAAACTCTAATTATACACGTTTCTCGTAATGTCCTTTTGTTTCCTAATATAGAGTGCTTTTACATCCATTTTTGCATTTTTTGTAGGTAACAAGCTCAAAAACACTCAAAATATATATTTTTGGTAATGTTATTCTATTTCTTCATATAGGATGGTTTGTATCTGCTTTAGCGTTTTTCTACGTAAAACACTGAAGAGACACGTTTTCAGTAATTTTCTTTTGGATTCATATATTGACTGACTTCCAAATGATTTATCATGTTGGTGCCTAATATGCTGAAAAACAATGAAAAGATAGGTTTCTGGTAAAGTCGATTAACTTCTCTATATAGGTGGCTTTGCATGCTGTTTAGGGTTTGGTACATAACAATCAGAAAAAAAAGCTATAATTCACTTATATAATAATGTTCTTCTTTCCACATAAATTCCCTGAATTTTGGCAGAGTTTTGGCATCTCGGTACCTATGAAGATCAATAACAAAAAAAAAATCCCATTTTATTATTTTTTTATTCATTATATTTTTTTTCTAAAGAGTGTTATTTGTGGGTTTTAGCTTTTTGGTACTGAAGGAACTTAAAAATCACCCATAATACACTTTTTTCGTTATGTTCTTTCATTTCCCAAACATAAGGTTCTTTGCATGTATTTAAGCGTTTTTATAGATAACATGATCAAAAACACTCAAAATACATGTATTTGAATGTAATTCTGTTTCTCCATAAAATGTATTTTGCATGCGTTTTAGCGTTTTGGTACGTAAGGAGCTCAAAAACACTTAAAGGCAAGTTCTTGGTAAAATTTGGTTTTATTCCCATGTAATGAGATTGCCCTGACTTTTAGTGCTTTATTGCGTTACACGCTCAAAATCACTGAAAAGACATGCAAAGTGTCCCATATGAGGAAATTAAAGACATTACCAGAAATCTGTTTTTTGAGTGCTTTTCTGCATATTAGGCACCAAAACGATAAATAATAAGGAACTCACTCTATGTGGGAATCCAAAAGAAAACTACTGAAAATGTGTCTTCTCAGTGTTTTACGTAGAAAAACGCTAAAACTGATGCAAACCAACCAATATCAAGAAACAGAAAAACATTACCAAAAATGTATATATTGAGTGTTTTTGAGCTTGTTACCTACAAAAAAAAGCTCAAAAAATTGATACAAAGCACTCTATATTGGGAAACAAAGGGACATTGCGAGAAAAGTGTATAATGAATGTTTTATAATTCAAAAAAAACACAAGGCAAAAAACGCAAAAACTCGTGTATATGCTGAAACTCATGAGTAACACTCTTAATTGAAAAACAGAGCAACCTTACTAAATGCGTGTCAAAAACACTAAAAGGTAAGTTCTTCGTAAAAGTTGGTTTTATTCCCATGTATTGTGATTGTCCTGTTTTTTAGTGCTTTATTGCCTAACACGCTCAAAAACGTTCAAAGACACTTTTCTGGTAATGTCATTTTTTTCCCACATAAAGCTAGTTTCGCATGGAATTTGTGGTTTTGATAACAATGTAAAAAAACACTCAAAATTCACGCATTTAGTAAGGTTGTTCTGTTTCTTCATTAAGAGTGTTATTCATGAGTTTCATTATTTTGGTATCCTAGAAACATCTTAATACAGTCGAGTTTTTGCGTTTTTTGCCTTGTGATTCTAGTGAGACTATAAAACACTCATTATACACGTTTCTCGTTATGTCCTTTCTTTTCCTTATATAGAGTGCTTTGCATCCATTTTCGCGTTTTTTTTTTTATATAACAAGCTCAAGAACACACATAATATAGTTTTTGGTAATGTTATTTTATTTCTTCATATTGGTTAGTTTGCATGCGTTTTAGCGTTTTTTACGTAAATTTTTTAAAAGATATGTTTCCAGTAATTTTGTTTTGGATTTCCATATAGAGTGACTTTCATACTATTTATCGTTTTGGTACATAACATGCTTTTTGGTGCCTTTTGCTTCCCTATATAGAGTGCTTTCCATCTATTTTCGCGTTTTTTGTAGGTAAAAATTTAAAAAACACTCAAAATATACCTTTTTGGTAATGTTATTCTATTTCTTCATTTTGGTTGGTTTGCATTCTTTTTAGCGTTTTCTACGAAAAGACACGTTTTCAGTAATTTTGTTTCGAATTCCCATATAGATTGACTTCCATGTTATTTATCGTGTTGGTTCCTAAGATGCTGAAAAACACTCATAAGACCGTTTTCTGGCAAAGACGTTTAATTTCCCCATATAGGTGGCTTTGCATGCACTTTAGGGGTTTGGTACATAACAGTCCGAAAAAAAAAGCTAAATTTAACTTTTTTTATAATGTTCTTATTTCACATAATTTCCTGAATTTTGCCCGAATTTTTGGATCTTGGTAGCTGTGAAGATATATAAGAAAGAAAAAAAAAAAATTTTTTATTTATTTATTGTTTCTCAATAGTGTTATTTGTGGATTTTAGCTTTTTGGTAATTAATAAACACTTATAATACACATTTCTCGTAATCTCCTTTCGTTTCCCAAAAATAGTGTTCTTTGCATGTATTTAAGCGTTTTCATTGGTAACATGATCAAAAACACTCAAAATACATGTTTTTGGTAATATTATTCTATTTTCACCATAAAGAGTGTTTTGCATGCTTTTTAGTATTTTGGTATATAAGGAGCTCAAAAACACTTAAAGGCAAGTTCTTGGTAAAAATTTGTTTTCCTCCAATGTAATGTGATTGCCCTCCTTTTTAGTGCTTTATTGCCTATCACGGTCAAAATACTCAAAAGACATTTTCTCGTAAAGTCATTTTTTTTTCCCCACAAATCTATTTTCGCATTAAATTTGGTGTTTTGGTAACTAAGAATGTGAAAAGCTCTCAAAATACACGCATTTATTAAGGTTGTTCTGTTTCTCAATTAGGAGTGTTATACATGAGTTTAGCATTATTCTATCTAGGAAACCTCTCCATATACACGAGATTTTGCGTTTTTTGCCTTGTGGTTCTTTTGAACTATAAAACACTCATTATACACTTTTCTTGCAATGTCCTTTTGTTTCCCAATGTAGAGTGCTTTGCATCAATTTTCGAGTTTTTTATAGGTAACAAGCTCAAAAACACTCAAAATAAAACTTTTTAGTAACGTTTTTCTATTTCTTGATATTGGTTGCTTTGCATCCGTTTTAGCGTTTTCTAAGTAAAACACTGAGAAGACACGTTTTCAGTCACTTTGTTTTGGATTCCTATATACAGTGAGTTCCTCATTATTTATCGTTTTGGTGCCTAAAATGCTAAAAAAAAAAACAACAAAACACAGATTTCTGATAAGGTCGTTTAATTTCCTCATATTGGAGGCTTTGCATGCACTTTAGGGTTTGGTACATAACAGTCCGAAAAAAAGCTGAAATTAACTTTTTTGTTAATATTCTATTATCATATGATTGCCCTGAATTTTCTCGGTACTATGAATCTCGGTACTATGAAGATGAATAAGGAAAAAAAAAAAATTTCTATTTTTTTTTATTTATTTTATTTATTTTTTTTCTAAATAATGAGTGTTATTTGTGGGTTTTAGCTTTTTGGTACTTAAGGAACTTAAAAAAAAAAACACTTATAATACACGTTTCTTGTAATGTCCTTTTGTTTCCCAAACATAATGTTCTTTGCATGTATTTAATAATTTTTATAGATAACATGATCAAAAAAACTCAAAATACATGTTTTTGGTAATGTTATTCTGTTTCTCCATAAAGTTTGTTTTGCATGCGTTTTAGCGGTTTGTTATAAAAGGAGCTCAAAAACACTTAAAGGCAAGTTTTTGGTATAAATTGGTGTTATTCCAATGTAATATGATTGCCCTGCTTTTTAGTGCATTATTGCCTCTCACGCTCAAAAACACTTAAAAGACACTTTTCTGGTAATGTAATTTCTTTCTCACATAAAGATGGTTTTGCATGCAATTTGGGATTTTTGGTAACTAAGAATGTGAAAAGCACTCAAAATACACGCATTTAGTAAGGTTGTTCTGTTTCTCAATAAAGAGTGTTATTTATGAGTTTGAGCATTTTGGTATCTAGGAACTTACTCCATATCCACGAGTTTTTGTGTTTTTTGCCTTTTGGTTTGTTTGAACTATAAAAAACTTATTATACACTTTTCTTGCAAAGTCCTTTTGTTTTCTAATTTAGAGTGCTTTGCATCAATTTTCCCGTTTTTTGTAGGTAACAAGCTCAAAAACACTCAAAATATACCTTTTTGGTAATGTTTTTCTATTTCTTCATACTGGTTGGTTTCAATCCGTTTTAGCGTTTTTCTACGTAAAACACTAAAAAGACACGTTTTGAGCAATTTTGTTTTGGATTCTCATATAGAGTGAGTTCCTTATTATTTATCGTTTTGGTGCCTAATATGATGAAAAACACTCAAAAAACAGATTTCTGGTAAGGTCGTTTAATTTCCTCATATAGGAGTCTTTGGATGCACTTTATGGTTTGGTATATAACAGTTCGAAAAAAAAGGTAAAATTAACTTTTTTAATAATTTTCTTTTATCATATAATAGCCCTGAATTTTCCCAGAATTTTGGCATCTCGGTACCTATGAAGATGAATAACAAAAAAAAAAATCCTATTTATTTATTTTCTTACTTTGTTTCAAAATAAAGTGTTATTTGTGGGTTTTAACTTTTTGGTACTTAAGGAACTTAAAAACACTTATAATACACATTTCTCGTAATATCATTTCGTTTCGCAAACATAAGGTTCTTTGTATGTATTTAAGCATTTTTATAGATAACATGATCTAAACCCTCAAAATATATGATTTTGGTAATTTTATTTTGTTTCTCCATAAAAGGTGTTTTGCATGCGTTTTAGCGTTTTGGTATGTAATGAGCTCAAAAACACTTAAAGGCAAGTTCTTGGTAAAGGTTGTTTTTATTCCAATGTAATGTCATTACCCTGCTTTTTTAGTGCTTTATTGCCTAACACGTTCAAAAACACTCAAAAAACACTTTTCTTGTAATATTTTTTTTTCTTACATAAAGCTAGTTTTGCATGAAATTTGGGGTTTTGGTAACTAAGAATGTGAAAAAAAAAATCAAAACACAGGCATAGTGTAAGGTTGTTCTATTTCTTAATTAAAAATATTATTCATGAGTTCCAGCATTTTGGTATGTAAGAAACTTTTCTAATACACACATTTGGTAAGGTATTTCTGTTTCAAAATTAAAAGTGTTATTCATGAGTTTCAGCTTTTTGGTATATAAGAAACTTCTTTATTTTACACGAGTTTTTGAGTTTTTTTACTTCTGGTTCTTGTCAAACTATAAAACACTCATACAACTCATACACGTTTCTCGTAATGTCCTTTTCTTTGCCAATATAAAGTGCTTTCCATCCATTTTTTTTCATTTTTTGTAGGTAACAAACTCAAAAACACATCAAAATATATCTTTTTGGTAATGTTATTTTATTTCTTCATATTGGTTGGTTTACATCCGTTTTAGCGTTTTTCTACGTAAATCGTTGAAAAGACACGTTTTCAGTAATATTGTTGATATTGCTGAAAAACACTAAAAAGACAGGTTTCTGGTAAAGTCGTGTAATTTCCCCATATACGTGGATTTGCATACACTTCAGAGTTTGTACATAACTCCGGAAAAAAGCTAAAAAAAATTTTTTTGTTTTTTTTTACAAAATTTCCATGAATTTTGCCAGAATTTTGGCATCTCGGTAACTAAGAAGATGAATAACAAAAAAAAAAATCTCTCTATAAAGAGTGTTATTTATGGGTTTTATCTTTTTGGTACTTAAGTAACTTAAAAACACTCATAATACACGATTTTCGTAATGTCCTTTTGTTATACAATAATAGGGTTCTTTACATGTATTTAAGCGTTTTTATAGGTTACATGATCAAAAACACTCAAAATACATATTTTTGGTAATGTTATTCTGTTTTTCCATAAAGGGTGTTTTCCATACGTTTTAGAGATTTGGTATGTAAGGAGTTAAAAAACACTTAAAGGCAAGTTCTTCGTAAAAGTTGGTTTTATTCCCATGTAATGTGATTGTTCTGCTTTTTAGGGCATTGTTGCATATCACGCTCAAAAACACTAAAAATACACATTTTTTGAAAATGTCATTTTTTTTTTCCCACATGAAGGTAGTTTCGCATGTAATTTCGTAACTAAGAATGTGAAAAATACTGAAAATACACAATATGGTAAGGTAGTTCTGTTTATTGATTAAAAGTGTTATTCATGCATTTCATCATTTCGGTTTGTAAGAAATTTCTCTATATACACGAGTTTTTGTGTTTATTGCCTTGTGGTTGTTTTAAAACTATAAAACACTCATTATACACGTTTTTCGTAAAGTCCTTTTGTTTCCTAATATAGAGTGTTTTACATCCATTTTTGCATTTTTTGTAGGTAACAAGCTCAAAAACACTCAAAATATATCTTTTTAGTAATGTTATTCTATTTCTTCATATAGGCTGGTTTGCATCCGTTTTAGTGTTTTTCTACGTAAAACACTGAAAAGACACGTTTTCAGTAATTTTGTTTTGGATTCACATATTGACTGACTTCCATATTATTTATCGTGTTGGTGCTTAACATGCTGAAAAACACTGAAAAGACAGGTTTCTGGTAAAGTCGTTTAACTTCCCTACATAGGTGTCTTTGCATGCACTTTAGGGTTTGGTACTTAACAATCCGAAAAAAAAGCTGTAATTAACTTTTTTGATAATGTTCTTCTTTCCACATCAATACCCTGAATTTTGGCAGAATTTTCGCATCTCGGTACCTATAAGGATGAGTAACAAAAAATAAATAAAAATAAAAAATCCCATTTTCTTTTTTATTATTTTTTTTTTCTAAAAAAAGAGTGTTATTTGTATGTTTTAGCTTTTAGGTATTGAAGGAACTTAAAAAACACTCATAATACACGTTTCTCGTAATGTCCTTTCGTTTCCCAAACATAAGATTCTTTGTATGTATTTAAGTGTTTTTATAGATAATATGATCAAAAACACTCAAAATACATGTATTTGGTAACATTATTCTGTTTCTCCATAAAATGTATTTTGCAGGGGTTTTAGCGTTTTGTTATGTAAGGAGCTCAAAAACATTTAAAGGCAAGTTCTTGGTAAAATTTGGTTTTATTCCCATGTAATGTGATTGCCCTTCCTTTTAGTACTTTATTGCGTAACACGCTCAAAAACACTCAAAAGACATGCAAGGCCTCGCATATAAGGAAATAAGAGACCTTACCAGAAATCTGTCTTTTGAGTGTTTTTCAACATGTTAGGCACCAAAACGATAAATAATAAGGAACTCTCTCTATGTGGGAATCCAAAAGAAAATTACTGAAAACTTGTCTTCTCAGTGTTTTACGTAGAAAAAACGCTAAAACTGATGCAAACCAACCAATATCAAGAAGCAGAAAAACGTTACCAAAAATATATATTTTGAGTGTTTTTGAGCTTGTTACATACAAAAAAACACAAAATTGATACAAAACACTCTATATTGGGAAACAAAGGGACATTGGGAGAAAAGTGTATAATGAATGTTTTATAGTTCAAAAAAACCACAAGCCAAAAAACGCAAAAACTCGTGTATATGGAAAAGCTTCCTAGATACTAAAATACTGAAACTCATGAATAACACTTTTAACTGAGAAACAGAACAACCTTACTAAATGCGTGTCAAAAACACTAAAAGGCAAGTTTTTCGTAAAAGTTGGTTTTATTCCCATGTAATGTGATTGACCTGCTTTTTAGTGCTTTATTGCCTAACATGCTCAAAAACACTCAAAAACACTTTTCTGTTAATGTCATTTTTTTCCCACATAAAGTTAGTTTCGCATGGAATTTGGGGTTGTGGTAACTAAGAATGTAAAAAAAACGCTAAAAATACACGCATTTAGTAAGGTTGTTCTGTTTGTTGATTAAGAGTGTTATTCATGAGTTTCAGCATTTTGGTATCTTAGAAACTTCTCCACACAAACGAGTTTTTGCTTTGTTTGCCTTGTGATTCTGGTGAAACTATAAAACACTCATTATACACATTTTTCGTTATGTCCATTTTTTTTTCCTAATATACAGTGCATTGCATCCATTTTTGCGTTTTTTTTTTATGTAACAAGCTCAAAAAACACACAAAATATACTTTTCTGGTAATATTATTGTATTTTTTCATATTCGTTGGTTTGCATCCGTTTTAGCGTTTTTCTACGAGGAAATTACACGACTTTACAAGAAAACTGTCTCTTGAGTGTTTTTCAGCATGTTAAGCACCAAAACGATAAATAATATGGAAGTCACTCTATATGGGAATCCAAAACAAAATTACTGAAAACGTGTCTTTTCAGTGTTTTACGTAAAAAACGTTAAAACTGATGCAAACAGACCAATATGAAGAAATACAATAACATTACCAAAAAGATATATTTTAAGTATTTTTGAGCTTGTAACCAACAAAAAAAAAAAAAACGCGAAAATAGATGCAAAGCACTCTATATTGGGAAACAAAAAGACATTACGAAAAACGTGTATAATGAGTATTTTATAGTTTCACAAGAACCACAAAGCAAAAAACGCAAAAACTAGTGTATATGGAGAAGTTTCTTAGATACCAAAATGGTGAAACTCCTCAATAACACTATCAATTGAGAAACAGAACAACCTTACCAAATGCGTGTATTTTGAGTGTTTTTCACATTCTTAGTTACCAAAACCCCAAATTTTATGTGAAAGTAGCTTTATGTGGGAAAAAAAAATTACATTACCAGAAAAGTGTCTTTTAAGTGTTTTTTTTTTTTTTTAGCATGATAGGCAATAAAGCACTAAAAAGCAGGGCAATCACATTACATGGGAATAAAATCAACTTTTACCAAGTGTTTTTTCTAAGTGTTTTTAAGCTCCTTATATACCAAAACGCTAAAACGCATGTAAAACACCCTTTATTTAGAAACGGAATAACATTACCAAAAACATGTATTTTGAGTGTTTTTGATCATGTTACCTATAAAAACGCTTAAATACATGCAAAGAATCTTATGTTTGGGAAACGAAAGGACATTTCGAGAAACGTGTATTATGAGTGTTTTTAAGTTCTTTAAGTACCAAAAAGCTAAAACCCACAAATAACACTTTTTAGAGAGAATAAAAAAAAAAAATTAATAAATAGAAAAATAGGATTTTCTTTTTATTCATCTTCATAGGTACCGAGACGCTAAAATTCCGCCAAAAATTCAGGGAAATTGTGTGAAAAAAGAACATTATGAAAAAGAGTTAATTTTAGCTTTTTTTTCGGACTGTTATGTACCAAACCCTAAAGTGCATGCAAAGCCACCTATATGGGAAAATTTAACGACATTATCAGAAACCTGTCTTTTCTGTTTTTTTTTTTTTTTTCAGCATGTTAGGCACCAAAACGATAAATAATATGGAAGTCACTAAATGTGGGAATCCATCACAAAATTACTGAAAAAGTATCTTTTCAGTGTTTTACGTAGATAAACTTTAAATCGCATGCAAACCAACGAATATGGAGAAATAGAATAACATTACCAAAAAGGTATATTTTGAGTGTTTTTGAGCTTCTTACCTTCAAAAAACCCGAAAATGAATGGAAAGCACTCTATATTGGGATACAAAAGAATATTACGGGAAACGTGTATAATGAGTGTTTTATAGTTTCACAACAGCCACAAGGCAAAAATCGCAAAACTCGGTGTATATGGAGAAGTTTCTTAGATACCAAAATGCTGAAACTCAGAAATAACACTCTTAATTAAGAATACAGAACAACCTTACCAAATGCATGTATTTTGAGTGCTTTTCACATTCTTAGTTACCAAAACCAAAAATTGCATGCAAAACTAGCTTTATGTGGGAAAAAAATGACATTACCAAAAAAGTGTCTTTTGAGTGTTTTTAAGCGTGATAGGCACTAAAGGTCTAAAAAGGAGGGCAATCACATTACATGGGAATAAAACCAACTTTTACCAAGAACCTGTCTTTACGTGTTTTTGAGCTTCTTACATACCAAAACGCTAAAACGCTTACAAAACACCCTTTATGGAGAAACAGAATAACATTACCAGAAACATGTATTGTGAGTGTTTTTTATCATGTTACCTATAAAAATACCTAAATACATGCAAAGAACCCTATGTTTGGAAAATGAAAGGACATTACGAAAATCGTGTATTATGAGTGTTTTTAAGTTCCTTAAGTACCAAAAAGCTAAAACCCACAAATAACTTTTTATTGAGAAAAAAAAATTATTATTCATCTTTATAGGTACCGAGATGCCAAAATTCTGCCAAAATTCATGGAAATTTTGTAAAAAAAAAATCATTATAAAAAAAATAATTTTAGCTTTCTTCCGGAGTTATGTACAAACTCTGAAGTGCATGCAAATCCACATATATGGGGAAATTACACGACTTTACCAGAAACCTGTCTTTTGAGTGTTTTTCAGCAATCTGAACAATATTACTTAAAACGTGTCTTTTCAGTGATTTACGTAGAAAAAAGCTAAAACGGATGCAAACCAACCAATATGAAGAAATAGAATAACATTACCAAAAAGATGTATTTCGTTGTGTTTTTGAGCTTCTTACCTACAAAAAATGCAAAAATGGATGGAAAGCACTTTATATTGACAAAGAAGAGGACATTACGAGAAACGTGTATGAGTGTTTTATAGTTTAACAAGAACCACAAGGTAAAATACTCAAAAAGTCGTGTACATAAAGAAGTTTCTTGCATACCAAAAAGCTGAAACTCATCAATAACACTTTTAATTTTGAAACAGAAATACCTTACCAAATGTGTGTATTAGAAAAGTTTCTTACATACCAAAATGCTGAAACTCATGAATAATACTTTTAATTACGAAATAGAACAACCTTACTAAACCCTGTGTTTTGAGTTTTTTTTTCACATTCTTAGTTACCAAAACCCCAATTTCCATGCAAAACTAGCTTTATGTGGGAAAAAAAATGATATTACCAGAAAAGTGTTTTTTGAGTGTTTTTGAGCGTGTTAGGCAATAAAACACTAAAAAGCAGGGGAATCACATTACATGGGAATAATAACAACTTTTACCAAGAACTTGCCTTTAAGTGTTTTTGAGCTAATTACATATGAAAACGCTAAAACGCATGGAAAACACCTTTTATGGAGAAAGAGAATAAAATTACCAAAAACATATATTTTGAGTGTTTTTGATCATGTTATCTATAAAAACGCTTAAATACAAAAAACCTTATGTTTAAGAAACGAAAGGACATTACGAGAAATGTGTATTATAAGTGTTTTTAAGTTCCTTAAGTACCGAAAAGCTAAAACCCACAAATAACACTATATTTAGAAAAATAAGTAATAAAATAAAAAAAATAGGATTTTTTTTTTTTTGTTATTCATCTTCATAGGTACCGAGATGCCAAAATTCTGGGAAAATTCAGGACTATTATATGTTAAAAAAAAAAAAAAATTATCAAAAAAGTAAATTTTAGCTTTTTTTTCGGACTATTATGTACCAAACCCTAAAGTGCATCCAAAGACTCCTATATGAAGAAATTAAACGAGCTTACCAGAAATCTGTTTTTTGAGTGTTTTTTCAGCATGTTAGGCACCAAAACGATAAATAGTAAGGAACTCACTCTATATAAAAATCCAAAACAAAAATACTGAAAAAGAATTTTTTCTTTCTTTTACGTAGAAAAACGCTAAAACGGATGCAAACCTACCAATATCAAGAAATAGAAAAACATTACCAAAAAGGTACATTTTGAGTGTTTTTGAGCTTGTTACCTACAAAAAACGCGAAAATTGATGCAAAGCACTCTATATTAAAAAAACAAAAGGACTTTGCAAGAAAAGTGTATAATGAGTTTTTTATAGTTTAAAAGAACCAAAAGTCTAAAAACACAAAAACTCGTGTATATGGAGAAGGTTCCCAGATACCAAAATGCTGAAACTCATGAATTACACTCTTAATTGAGAAACAGAACAACCTTACTAAATGCGTGTATTTTAAGTGCTTTTCACATTCTTAGTTACCAAAACCCCAAATTGTATGGAAAACCACCTTTATGTGAGAAAAAAATGAAATTACCAGAAAAGTGTCTTTTAAGTGTTTTTGAGCGTGATAGGCAATAAAGCACTAAAAAGGAGGGCAATCACATTACGTTGGAGGAAAACGAATTTTTACCAAGAACTTGCATTTATGTGTTTTTGAGCTCCTTATATACCAAAACACTAAAACGCATGCAAAACACTCTTTATGGTGAAACAGAATAACATTACCAAAAACATGTATTTTGAGTGTTTTTGATCATGTTACCAATAAAAACACTTAAATAAATGCAAAGAACACTATTTTTGGGAAACGAAAGGAGATTACGAAAAACGAGTATTATGAGTGTTTTTAAGTTCATTAATTACCAAAAAGCTAAAAGCAACAAATAACACTCTTTATTGAGAAACAATAAATAAATAAAAAATTAAATAAATACAATATTTTTTTTCTTTCTTATTCATCTTCACAGGTACCGAAATGCCAAAATTCGGGCAAATTTTAGGAAATTATGTGAAATAAGAATATTATCA
Source organism: Scylla paramamosain (assembly GCF_035594125.1). Classification (NCBI taxonomy): domain Eukaryota; kingdom Metazoa; phylum Arthropoda; class Malacostraca; order Decapoda; family Portunidae; genus Scylla; species Scylla paramamosain. The sequence continues at coordinate 1,933,383 of NC_087193.1, read as the reverse complement.
AAAAAGTTAAATTTAGCTTTTTTTTTCGAACTGTTATGTACCAAACCCCTAAAGTGCATGCAAAGCTTCCTATATGTGGAAATTAAATGTCTTTGCCAGAAAACGGTCATATGAGTGTTTTTCAGCATGTTAAGAACCAATACGATAAAATAACAGTTTTTGATCATGTTACCAATAAAAACGCTTAAATATGTGCAAAACACCGTATTTTTGGGAAATGAAAGGACATTACGAGAAACGTGTATTATGACTGTTTTTAAGTTCATTATATACGAAAAAGCTAAAAGCCATTAATTACACTCTTTATTGACAAAAAAAAGTAAACAAATAAAAAAATACGATTTTTTTTTCATTCTTATTCATCTTCACAGGTAACGAGGTGCCAAAATTCGGGCAAATTTCAGGAAATTATATGAAATAAGAACATTATCAAAAAAGTTAAATTTAGCTTTTTTTTTCGGATTGTTATGTACCAAACCCCTAAAGTGCATGCAAAGCCACCTATATGGGGAAATTAAACGTTTGCCAGAAAACTGTCTTATGAGTGTTTTTCTGCATGTTAGGAACCAACATGATAAAACCCAAAGAAGTCAATCTATATGGGAATCCAAAACAAAATTACTGAAAACGTGTCTTTTCGGTGTTTTACGTACAAAACGCTAAAACGAATGCAAACTAACCAAAATGAAGAAATAGAATAACATTACCAAAAAGGTATATTTTGATTTTTTTTGAAATTGTTACCTACAAAAAACGCGAAAATGGATGGAAAGCACTCTATATTGGGAAGCAAAAGGCATCAAAAACCATATTAGGCATCAAAACAATAAATAATATGAAAGTCACTCTATATGGATATCCAAAACAAAATTACTGGAAACGTGTCTTTTAAAAGATTTACGTAGAAAAACGCAAAAACGGAGGCAAACCAACCAACATGAATGAATAGAATAACATTACCAAAAAAGTATATTTTGTGTGTTTTTGAGCTTGTTATATAAAAAGAAACTCGAAAATGGATGCAAAGCACTCTATATAAGGAAAAAAAAAAGGACATCATGAGAAACGTGTAAAATGATTGTTTTATAGTTCACCAGAATCACAAGTCAAAAAACGCAAAAACTCGACTGTATGGAGAAGTTTCTAAGATACCAAAATACTGAAACTCATGAATAACACTCTTAATCAAGAAACAGAACAACCTTACTAAATGCGTGTATTTTGAGTGTTTTTTTACATTCTTAGTTACCAAAACCCCAAATTCCATGCGAAACTAGCTTTATGAGGGAAAAAAAGGACATTAACAGAAAAGTGTCTTTGCGTGTTTTTGAGCGTGTTAGGCAATAAAGCACTAAAAAGCAAGGTAATCACATTACATGGGAATAAAACCAACTTTTACGAAGAACTTGCCTTTTAGTGTTTTTAACACGCATTTAGTAAGGTTGCTCTATTTCTCAATTAAGAGTGTTATTCATGGGTTTCAACATTTACACGAGTTTTTGCGTTTTTTGCCTTGTGGATTTTTTGAATTATAAAACATTCATTATACATTTTTCTCGCAATGTTTTCTACGTAAAACATTGAGGAGACACGTTTTCAGTAATTTTCTTTTGGATTCCCACATAAAGTGAGTTCCTTATTATTTATCGTTTTGGTGCCTAACATGGTGAAAAACACTCAAAAGACAGATTTCTGGTAACGTCTTTAATTTCCTCATATGGGAGGCTTTCGATGTCTTTTCAGTGTTATTGAGCGTGTTACGCAATAAAGCACTAAAAGCCAGGGCAATCACATTACATGGGAATAAAACCAAATTTTACCAAGAACTGGCCTTTAAGTGTTTTTGAGCTCCTTACATACCAAAACGCTAAAACGCATGCAAAATACATTTTATGGAGAAACAGAATAACATTACCAAATACATGTATTTTGAGTGTTTTTGATCATGTTATCTATAAAAACGCTTAAATACATGCAAAGAACCTTATGTTTGGGAAACGAAAGAACATTACGAGAAACGTGTATTATGAGTGATTTTTAAGTTCCTTCAGTACCAAAAAAGCTAAAACCCACAAATAACACTCTAGAAAAAAAAAAAATAAAATAAAATAAAAAAATGGATTTATATATTTTTTTTTTGTTTTTCATCTTCATAGGTACCGAATTGCCAATATTCTGCCAAAATTCAGGGAATTTATGTGAAAAAAAGAACATTATCATGAAAGTTAATTATAGCTTTTTTTTTCTGATTGTTATATAACAAAACTTAAAGTGCATGCAAAGCCACCTATATAGGTTAAACGACTTTACCAGAAACCTGTCTTTTCAATGTTTTTCAGCATGTTAGGCACCAATACAATAAATAATATGAAAATCAGTCAATATGTGAATCCAAAACAAAATTACTGAAAACGTGTCTTTTCAGTGTTTTACGTAGAAAAACGCTAAAGCGGATACAAACCATCCTATATGAAGAAATAGAAAAACATTACCAAAAAGATATTTTTTGAGTGTTTTGAACTTGTTACCTACAAAAAATGCAAAAATGGATGTAAAGCACTCTATATTAGGAAACAAAAGGACATTACGAGAAACGTGTATAATGAGTGTTTTATAGTTTTAAAAGAACCACAAGGCAATAAACGTAAAAACTCGTGTATATAGAGAAATTTTTACATACCAAATGATGAAATGCATGAATAACACTTTTAATCAATAAACAGAACTACCTTATCAAATTGTGTATTTTAAGTGTTTTTCACATTTTTAGTTACAAAAATGCCAAATTACATGCGAAACTAGCTTCATTTGGGGAAAAAAATGACATTACCAGAAAAGTGTCTTTTGAGTGTTTTTGAGCGTGATATGCAACAAAGCACTAAAAAGCAGAACGATCACATTACATGAGAATAAAACCAATTTGTACGAAGAATTTGCCTTTAAGTGTTTTTTAACCCCTTATATACCAAACCGCTAAAACGCATGAAAAACAAACTTTATGGGGAAACAGAATAACATTGCCAAAAACATGTATTTTGAGTGTTTTTGATCATGTTATCTATAAAAACGCTTAAGTACATGCAAAGAATATTATGTTTGGGAAACAAAAGGACATTACGAGAAACGTGTATTATGAGTGTTTTTATAAGTTTCTTAAGTACCAAAAAGCTAAAACTCACAAATAACAATCTCTATTTAGAAAATAAAAAATAAAAAAATAAAATAAATAGGATTTTTTTTTTCTTATTACTCTTCATAGGTACTGAGATGCCAAAATTCTGGAAAAATTCAGAGCAATTATATGATAAAAGAATATTATAAAAAAAGTTAATTTCAGCTTTTTTTTCGGACTGTTATGTACCAAACCCTAAAGTGCATGCAAAGCCTCCAATATGAGGAAATTAAACGACCTTACCAAATTGTGTATTTTAAGTGTGTTTCAACTTCTTAGTTACAAAAATGCCAAATTACATGCTTAACTAGCTTCATTTGGGAAAAAAATGACATTACCAGAAAAGTGTCTTTTGAGTGTTTTTGAGCGTGATATGCAACAAAGCAGAACGATCACATTACATGAGAATAAAACCAATTTGTACGAAGAATTTGCCTTTAAGTGTTTTTTAACCCCTTATATACCAAACCGCTAAAACGCATGAAAAACAAACTTTATGGAGATACAGAATAACATTACCAAAAACATGTATTTTGAGTGTTTTTGATCATGTTATCTATAAAAACGCTTAAGCGTTCTTTGCATATATATGCAAAGAATATAATGTTTGGGAAACAAAAGGACATTACGAGAAACGTGTATTATGAGTGTTTTTATAAGTTTCTTAAGTACCAAAAAGCTAAAACTCACAAATAACTCTCTTTATTTAGAAAATAAAAAATAAAAAAATAAAATAAATAGGATGCTTTTTTTTTTGTTATTCATCTTCATAGGTACCGAGATGCCAAAATTCTGGAAAAATTCAGAGCAATTATATGATAAAAGAATATTATCAAAAAAGTTAATTTCAGCTTTTTTTTTTCGGACTGTTATGTACCAAACCCTAAAGTGCATGCAAAGCCTCCAGTATGAGGAAATTAAACGACCTTACCAGAAATCTTTGTTTTGTGTGTTTTTTTTAGCATGTTAGGCACCAAAACGATAAATAATAAGGATCTCACTCTATATGGGAATCCAAACCAAAGTTACTAAAAACGTGCCTTCTCAGTGTTTTACGTAGAAAAACGTTAAAACAGTTTGCAAACTAACCTATATCAAGAAATAGAAAAACGTTACCAAAAATGTATATTTTGAGTGTTTTTTAGCTTTTTACCTACAAAAACGCGAAAATTGATGCAAAGTACTCTATATTGGGAAACAAAAGGACATTGCAAGAAAAGTGTATAATGAAAGTTTTATTGTTCAAAAGAAACACAAAGCAAACAACGCAAAAACTCGTGTATACGGAGAGATTTCCTAGACACCAAAATGCTGAAACTCATGAATAACACTCTTAATTAAGAAACAGAACAACCTTAATAAATGCGTGTATTTTGAATGCTTTTCATACTCTTAGTTACCAAAAACCCCAAATTACATGCGAAAATAGCTTTGTGGGGAAAAAAATGACTTTACCAGAAAAGTATGTTTTGAATGTTTTTCAACGTGATAGGTAATAAAGCACTCAAAAGCAGGACAATCACATTATATTGGAATAAAACCATTTTTTACCAAGAACTTGCCTTTAAGTGTTTTTGAGCTCCTTTTATACAAAACTGCTAAAACGCTTGCAAAACACACTTTAAGGAGAAACAGAATAAAATTACCAAAACCTTGTATTTTGAGTGTTTTTGATCACGTTATCTATAAAAACGCTTAAATACATGCAAAGAACCTTATGTTTGGGAAACGAAAGGACATTACGAGAAACGTGTATTATGAGTGTTTTTAATAACCTTAAGTACCAAAAAGGTAAATCCCACAAATAACACTCTTTATTGAGAAAAATAAATAAATAAATAAAAAATAAAAAAAATAGGATTTTTTTTATTTTTTTTTTATTTATCTTCATAGGTACCAAAATGCCAAAATTCTGGGAAAATTCAGGGCAATTATATGATAAAAGAATATTACCAAAAAAGTTAATTTTAGCTTTTTTATATACCAAACCCTAAAGTGCATGCAAAGCCTCCTATATAAGGAAATTAAACCACCTGATCAGAAATCTCTCTTTTGAGTGTTGTTCAGCATGTTAGGCACCAAAACAATAAATAATAAGGAACTCACTCTATATGGGAATTCAAAACAAAATTACTGAAAACGTGTCTTCTCAGTGTTTTACGCAGAAAAACGCTAACACGGATGCAAACAAACCAATATAAAGAAATAGAAAAACATTACCAAAAAGGTATATTTTGAGTGTTTTTGAGCTTTTTACCTATAAAAAACACGAAAATTGATGCAAAGCACTCTATAATGGGAAAGAAAAGGACATTGCATGAAAAGTGTATAATGAGTGTTTTATAGTTCAAAAGAACCATAAGACAAAAAATGCAAAAGCTAGTGTATATGAAGAAGTTTCGTAGATACCAAAATGCTGAAACTCATGAACAACACTCTTAATTGAGAAACAGAACAATCTTATTAAATGTGCGTATTTTGAGTGCTTTTTTACATTCTTAGTTTTCAAAACCCCAAATTGCATGCGAAACCAGCTTTATGTGGGAAAGAAATGACATTACCAGAAAAATGCCTTCGAGTGTTTTTGAGCGTGTTAGGCAAAGAAGCACTGAAAAGCAGGGCAATCACATTACATTGGAATAAAACAAATTTTTAATAAGAACTTGCCTTTAAGTGTTTTTGAGCTCCTTATATACCAAAACACTAAAACGTATGCAAAATAAACTTTATGGTGAAACAGAATAACATTACCAAAAACATGTATTTTGAGTGTTTTTTATCATATTTCCAATAAAAACGATTAAATGACATTACCAGAAAAAGCCAGACAAAAGCACTAAAAAGCAGAAAAATCACATATCTTGGGTATAAAACCAACTTTTACGAAGAACTTGCCTTTAAGTGTTTTTTTTAACTCCTTACATACCAAAACGCTAAAACGCATGTAAAATACCCTTTATGGAGAGCAAGGCTACCTATATGGAAAAATTACTCGACTTTACCAGAAAAAACATTGAAAAAAATTGAATACATTGAACATTGAAAAAGAAAAACATTGAAAAGACAGGTTTCTGGTAAAGTTGAGTAATTTTTCCATATAGGTGGCTTTGCATGCACTTCAGGGTTTGGTACATAACGCCGGAAAAAAGCTGAAATTATTTTTTTTTTATTTCCCTGAATTTTTCCAGAATTTTGGTATCTCGGTACCTATGAATATGAATAACAATTTTTTTTTTCTCTATGAAGTGTTATTTGTGTGTTTTAGCTTTTTGGTGCTTAAGGAACTTAAAAACACTCATAATACACGATTTTCTTAATGATTTTTTCTTATACAAACATAGGGTTCTTTACATGTATTTAAGCATTTTTATAAGTAACTTGATCAAAAACACTCAAAATACATATTTTTGGTAATGTTATTCTGTTTCTCCATAAAGGGTGTTTTACATGCGTTTTAGCGTTTTGGTATGTAACTAGTTAAAAAAAAAACATTTAAAGGCAAATTCTTCGTAAAAGTTGGTTTTATACCCAAATTATGTGATTTTTCTGCTTTTTAGTGCTTTGTTGCATATCACGCTCAAAAACACTTAAAAGACATTTTTCTGGTAATGTCACTTAAGCGTTTTTATTGGAAATGTGATAAAAAAACACTCAAAATACATGTTTTTGGTAATGTTATTCTTTCACCATAAAGTGTATTTTGCATACGTTTTAGTGTTTTGGTATATAAGGAGCTCAAAAACACTTAAAAGCAAGTTCTTATTAAAAATTTGTTTTTATTCCAATGTAATGTGATTGCCCTGCTTTTCAGTGCTTCTTTGCCTAACACGCTCAGAAACACTCAAAGGCATTTTTCTGGTAATGTCATTTTTTTCCCACATAAAGTTGGTTTCGCATGCAATTTGGGGTTTTGAAAACTAAGAATGTAAAAAAGCACTCAAAATACGCACATTTAATAAGATTGTTCTGTTTCTCAATTAAGAGTGTTGTTCATGAGTTTCAGCATTTTGGTATCTACGAAACTTCTTCATATACGAGTACACTAGCTTTTACATTTTTACCTTATGGTTCTTTTGAACTATAAAACACTCATTATACACTTTTCATGCAATGTCCTTTTCTTTCCCATTATAGAGTGCTTTGCATCAATTTTCGTGTTTTTTATAGGTAAAAAGCTCAAAAACACTCAAAATATACCTTTTTGGTAATGTTTTTCTATTTCTTTATATTGGTTTGTTTGCATCCGTGTTACCGTTTTTCTACGTAAAACACTGAAAAGACACGTTTTCAATAATTTTGTTTTGAATTCCCATATAGAGTGAGTTCCTTATTTTTTATTGTTTTGGTGCCTAACATGCTGAACAACACTCAAAAGAGAGATTTCTGATCAGGTGGTTTAATTTCCTTATATAGGAGGCTTTGCATGCACTTTAGGGTTTGGTATATAAAAAAGCTAAAATTAACTTTTTTGGTAATATTCTTTTATTATATAATTGCCCTGAATTTTCCCAGAATTTTGGCATTTTGGTACCTATGAAGATAAATAAAAAAAATTTAAAAAATCCTATTTTTTTTTTTTTTATTTATTTATTTATTTTTTCTCAATAAAGAGTGTTATTTCTGGGATTTACCTTTTTGGTACATAAGGTTATTAAAAACACTCATAATACACGTTTCTCGTAATGTCCTTTCGTTTCCCAAACATAAGGTTCTTTGCATGTATTTAAGCGTTTTTATAGATAACGTGATCAAAAACACTCAAAATACAAGGTTTTGGTAATTTTATTCTGTTTCTCCTTAAAGTGTGTTTTGCAAGCGTTTTAGCAGTTTTGTATAAAAGGAGCTCAAAAACACTTAAAGGCAAGTTCTTGGTAAAAAATGGTTTTATTCCAATATAATGTGATTGTCCTGCTTTTGAGTGCTTTATTACCTATCACGTTGAAAAACATTCAAAACATACTTTTCTGGTAAAGTCATTTTTTTCCCCACAAAGCTATTTTCGCATGTAATTTGGGGTTTTTGGTAACTAAGAGTATGAAAAGCATTCAAAATACACGCATTTATTAAGGTTGTTCTGTTTCTTAATTAAGAGTGTTATTCATGAGTTTCAGCATTTTGGTGTCTAGGAAATCTCTCCATATACACGAGTTTTTGCGTTGTTTGCTTTGTGTTTCTTTTGAACAATAAAACTTTCATTATACACTTTTCTTGCAATGTCCTTTTGTTTCCCAATATAGAGTACTTTGCATCAATTTTCGCGTTTTTGTAGGTAAAAAGCTAAAAAACACTCAAAATATACATTTTTGGTAACGTTTTTCTATTTCTTGATATAGGTTAGTTTGCAAACTGTTTTAACGTTTTTCTACGTAAAACACTGAGAAGGCACGTTTTTAGTAACTTTGGTTTGGATTCCCATATAGAGTGAGATTTTTATTATTTATCGTTTTGGTGCCTAACATGCTAAAAAAAACACACAAAACAAAGATTTCTGGTAAGGTCGTTTAATTTCCTCATATTGGAGGCTTTGCATGCACTTTAGGGTTTGGTACATAACAGTCCGAAAAAAAAAAGCTGAAATTAACTTTTTTGATAATATTCTTTTATCATATAATTGCTCTGAATTTTTCCAGAATTTTGGCATCTCGGTACCTATGAAGATGAATAACAAAAAAAAAAGCATCCTATTTATTTTATTTTTTTATTTTTTATTTTCTAAATAAAGAGAGTTATTTGTGAGTTTTAGCTTTTTGGTACTTAAGAAACTTATAAAAACACTCATAATACACGTTTCTCGTAATGTCCTTTTGTTTCCCAAACATTATATTCTTTGCATATATATGCAAAGAACGCTTAAGCGTTTTTATAGATAACATGATCAAAAACACTCAAAATACATGTTTTTGGTAATGTTATTCTGTATCTCCATAAAGTTTGTTTTTCATGCGTTTTAGCGGTTTGGTATATAAGGGGTTAAAAAACACTTAAAGGCAAATTCTTCGTACAAATTGGTTTTATTCTCATGTAATGTGATCGTTCTGCTTTGTTGCATATCACGCTCAAAAACACTCAAAAGACACTTTTCTGGTAATGTCATTTTTTTCCCAAATGAAGCTAGTTAAGCATGTAATTTGGCATTTTTGTAACTAAGAAGTTGAAACACACTTAAAATACACAATTTGGTAAGGTAGTTCTGTTTATGGATTAAAAGTGTTATTCATGCATTTCATCATTTTGGTATGTAAAAATTTCTCTATATACACGAGTTTTTACGTTTATTGCCTTGTGGTTCTTTTAAAACTATAAAACACTCATTATACACGTTTCTCGTAATGTCCATTTTGTTTCCTAATATAGAGTGCTTTACATCCATTTTTGCATTTTTTGTAGGTAACAAGTTCAAAAACACTCAAAAAATATCTTTTTGGTAATGTTATTCTATTTCTTCATATAGAATGGTTTGTATCCGCTTTAGCGTTTTTCTACGTAAAACATTGAAAAGACACGTTTTCAGTAATTTTGTTTTGGATTCACATATTGACTGATTTTCATATTATTTATCTTATTGGTGCCTAACATGCTGAAAAACATTGAAAAGACAGGTTTCTAGTAAAGTCGTTTAACCTATATATTTGGCTTTGCATGCCCTTTAAGTTTTCGTACATAACAATCAGAAAAAAAAAAGCTATAATTAACTTTCATGATAATGTTCTTTTTTTCACATAAATTCCCCGATTTTGGCAGAATATTGGCAATTCGGTACCTATGAAGATGAAAAACAAAAAAAAATTTTTTATTTTTGTATTTTTTTTATTTATTGATTTATTTTTTTCTAAAGAGTGTTATTTGTGGGTTTTAGCTTTTTTGGTACTGAAGGAACTTAAAAATCACTCATAATACACGTTTCTCGTAATGTTCTTTCGTTTCCCAAACATAAGGTTCTTTGTATGTATTTAAGCGTTTTTTTTAGATAACATGATCAAAAACACTCAAAATACATGTATTTGGTAATGTTATTCTGTTTCTCCATAAAATGTATTTTGCATGCGTTTTAGCGTTTTGGTATGTAAGGAGCTCAAAAACACTTAAAGGCCAGTTCTTGGTAAAATTTGGTTTTATTCCCATGTAATGTGATTGCCCTGGCTTTTAGTGCTTTTTTGCGTAACACGCTCAAAAACACTGAAAAGACATGCAAAGCCTCCCATATTAGAAAATTAAAGACGTTACCAAAAATCTGTCTTTTGAGTGTTTTTCATCATGTTAGGCACCAAAACAATAAATAATAAGGAACTAACTCTATGTGGGAATCCGAAAGAAAATTACTGAAAACGTGTCTCCTCAGTGTTTTACGTAGAAAACATTGCGAGAAAAATGTATAATGAATGTTTTATAATTCAAAAAATCCACAAGGCAAAAAACGCAAAAACTCGTGTAAATGCTGAAACTCATGAATAACACTCTTAATTGAGAAATAGAGCAACCTTACTAAATGCGTGCCAAAAACACGAAAAGGCAAGTTCTTCGTAAAAGTTGGTTTTATTCCCATGTAATGTGATTGCCCTGCTTTTTAGTGCTTTATTGCCTAACACGCTCAAAAACACTCAAAGACACTTTTCTGGTAATGTCATTTTTTTCCCTCATAAAGCTAGTTTCGCATGGAATTTGGGGTTTTGGTAACTAAGAATGTAAAAAAACACTCAAAATACACGCATTTAGTAAGGCTGTTCTGTTTCTTAATTAAGAGTGTTATTCATGAGTTTCAGTATTTTGGTATCTTAGAAACTTCTCCATACAGTCGAGTTTTTGCGTTTTTTGACTTGTGATTCTGGTGAACTATAAAACACTCATTTTACACGTTTCTCATTATGTCCTTTTTTTTTTACCTTATATAGAGTGCTTTGCATCCATTTTCGAGTTTCTTTTTATGTAACAAGCTCAAAAACACACAAAATATACTTTTTTGGTAATGTTATTCTATTCATTCATATTGGTTGGTTTGCCTCCGTTTTTGCGTTTTTCTACGTAATTTTTTTAAAAGACACGTTTCCAGTAATTTTGTTTTGGATATCCATATAGAGTGACTTTCATATTATTTATCGTTTTGATGCCTAACATGCTTTTTGATGCCTTTTGCTTCCCAATATAGAGTGCTTTCCATCCATTTTCGCGTTTTTTGTAGGTATCAATTTCAAAAAAACTCAAAATATACCTTTTTGGTAATGTTATTCTATTTCTTCATTTTGGTTAGTTTGCATCCGTTTTAGCGTTTTGTACGTAAATCACCGAAAAGACACGTTTTCAGTAATTTTGTTTTGGATTCCCATATAGATTGACTTCCTTGGGTTTTATCATGTTGGTTCCTAACATGCAGAAAAACACTCATAAGACTTTACACTCATAAGTTTAATTTCCCCATATAGGTGGCTTTGCATGCACTTTAGGGGTTTGGTACATAACAGTCCGAAAAAAAAGCTAAATTTAACTTTTTTGATAATGTTCTTATTTCATATAATTTCCTAAACTTTGCCTGAATTTTGGCACCTCGTTACCTGTGAAGATGAATAAGAATGAAAAAAAATCGTATTTTTTTATTTATTTACTTTTTTTTTTGTCAATAAAGAGTGTAATTTATGGCTTTTAGCTTTTTCGTACTTAATGAACTTAAAAACAGTCATAATACACGTTTCTCGTAATGTCCTTTCATTTCCCAAAAATACTGTTTTTTGCATATATTTAAGCGTTTTTATTGGTAACATGATCAAAAACACTCAAAATACATATTTTTGGTAATGTTATTCTGTTTCACCATCAAGTGTATTTTGCATGCATTTTTGTGTTTTGGTATATAAGGAGCTCAAAATACACTTAAAGGCAAGTTCTTGTTAAAAATTGGTTTTATTCCAATGTAATGTGATTGCCCTGCTTTTTAGTGCTTTATTGCCTAACACGATCAAAAAAACTCAAAAGACATTTTTCTGGTAAAGTCATTTTTTTCCCACAAAAAGCTGGATTCGCATGCAATTTGGGGTTTTGGTAACTAAGGATGTGAAAAGCACTCAAAATACACGCAATTAGTAAGATTGTTCTGTTTCTCAATTAAGAGTGTTGTTCCAGAGTTACAGCATTTTGGAATGTAAGAAACTTCTCAATATACACGAGTTTTTGCGTTTTTTGCCTTGTAGTTCTTGTGAAACTATAAAACACTCATTATACACGTTTCTCGTAATGTCCTTTTGCTTCCCATCCATTTTCGGGTTTTTTGTAGGTAACAATTTCAAAAACACTTAAAATATACCTTTTCGGTAATGTTATTTTATTTCTTCATATTGGTTGGTTTACATCCGTTTTAGCGTTTTTCTACGTTTGGGTTTGGTACATATCATTTCGAAAAAAAAAAAGCTAAATTTAACTTTTTTGATAATATTCTTATTTCACATAATTTCCTAAAATTTGCCCGAATTTTGGCATTTCGGTACCTGTGAAGATGAATAAGAAAGAAAAAAAATATTGTATTTATTTAATTTTTTATTTATTTATTGTTTCTCAATAAAGTGTTATTTGTGGCTTTTAGCTTTTTGGTAATTAATGAACTTAAAAACACTCATAATACTCGTTTCTCGTAATCTCCTTTCGTTTCCCAAAAATAGTGTTCTTTGCATGTATTTAAGCGTTTTTATTGGTAACATGATCAAAAACACTCAAAATACATGTTTTTGGTAATGTTATTCTGTTTCACCATAAATGCGTTTTAGTGTTTTGGTATATAAGGAGCTCAAAAACACATAAATGCAAGTTCTTGGTAAAAATTCGTTTTCCTCAAACGTAATGTGATTGCCCTCCTTTTTAGTGGTTTATTTTCTATCACGCTCAAAAACACTCAGAACACACTTTTCTGGTAAAGTCTATTTTTTTTTCCCACAAAGCTATTTTCCCATGCAATTTTGGGTTTTGATAAGAATGTGAAAAGCAATCAAAATACACGCATTTATTAGGGCTGTTCTGTTTCTCAATTAGGAGTGTTATACATGAGTTTTAGTATTTTTGTATCTAGGAAACCTCTCCATATACACGAGATTTTGCGTTTTTTGCCTCGCGGTTCTTATGAACTATAAAACACTCATTATACACTTTTCTTGCAATGTCCTTTTCTTTCCCAATATAGATTGCTTTGCATCAATTTTCGCGTTTTTTGTAGGTAACATGCTCAAAAACACTCAAAATATACCTATTTAGTAACGTTTTTCTATTTCTTGATATTGGTTGCTTTGCATCCGTTTTAGAGTTTTTCTACGTAAAACACTGAGAAGACACGTTTTCAGTAGCTTTTTTTTGGATTCCCATATAGAGTGATTTCTCTATTATTTATCGTTTTGGTGCCTAACATGCTAAAAAAAAAAACAATCAAAACACATATTTCTGGTAAGGTCGTTTTATTTCCTCATATAGGAGTCTTTGCATGCACTTTAAGGTTTGGTACATAAAAGTCCAATAAAAAAAACCGGAAATTAACTTTTTTGATAATACTCTTTTATCATATGATTGCCCTGAATTTTCCCAGAATTTTGGCATCTCGGTACCTATGAATATGAATAACAAAAAAAAAATCCTATCTTTTTTTATATTTTTATTTTTTTATTTTCTAAATAAAGACTGTTATTGGTGGGTTTTAGCTTTTTGGTACTTAAGGAACTTAAAAAAACACTCATAATACACGTTTCTCGTAATATCCTTTTGTTTCCCAAACATAATATTCTTTGCATGTAATTAAGCGTTTTTATAGATAACAATATCAAAAACACTGAAAATACATGTTTTTGGTAATGTTGTTCTGTTTCTCCATAAAGTTTGTTTTTGTATTGCTTTTAGCGGTTTGGTATATAAGGACATCAAAAACACTTAAAGGCAAGTTTTTGGTATAAATTGCTGTTATTCCAATGTAATATGATTGCCCTGCTTTTTAGTGCTTTATTGCCTATCACCCTCAAAAACACTTAAAAGATACTTTTCTGGTAATGTCATTTTTTTTCTCACATAAAGGTGGTTTTCCATGCAATTTGGGGTTTTGGTAACTAAGAATGTGAAAAGCACTCAAAATACACGCATTTAGTAAGGTTGTTCTGTTTCTCAATTAAGAGTGTTATTCATGAGTTTCAGCATTTTGGTATCTAGGAACCTTCTCCATATACACGAGTTTTTGTGTTTTTAGGCGTTTGGTTCTTTTGAACTATAAAAAAACTCATTATACACTTTTCTTGCAAAGTCCTTTTGTTTTTTAATATAGAGTGCTTTGCATCAATTTTCGCGTTTTTTGTAGGTAACAAGCTCAAAAACACTGAAAATATACCTTTTTGGTAATGTTTTTCTATTTCTTGATATTGGTAGGTTTGCATCCGTTTTAGCGTTTTTCTACGTAAAAAATAGAAAAAACACTTTTTTCAGTATTTTTGTTTTGGATTCTTATATAGAGTGAGTTCCTTATTATTTATCGTTTTGGTGCCTAACATGCTGAAAAACACTCAAAAAACAGATTTCTGGTAAGCTCGTTTAATTTCCTCATATAGGAGTCTTTGGATGCACTTTAGGATTTGGTACATAATAGTCCGAAAAAAAACCTAAAATTTACTTTTTTGATAATTTTTGTTTTAACATATAATAGTCCTGAATTTTCCCAGAATTTTGGCATCTCGGTACCTATGAAGATGAATAACAAAAAAAAAAAATCCTATTTTTTTTATTTTATTACTTATTTTGTAAATAAAGATTGTTATTTGTGGGTTCTAGCTTTTTGGTACTTAAGGAACTTAAAAACACTTATAATACACATTTCTCGTAATGTCCTTTCGTTTCTTAAACATAAGGTTTTTTGCATGTGTTTAAGCGTTTTTATAGATAACATGATCAAAAACACTCAAAATATATGTTTTTGGTAATTTTATTCTCTTTATCCATAAAAGGTGTTTTGCATGCGTTTTAGCGTTTTCGTATGTAATTAGCTCAAAAACACTTAAAGGCAAGTTCTTGGTAAAATTTGTTATTATTCCCATGTAATGTGATTCCCCTGCTTTTTAGTGCTTTATTGTCTAACACGCTCAAAAACACTCAAAAAACACTTTTCTGGTAATATCATTTTTTTTCCCACATAAAGCTAGTTTTGCATGGAATTTGGGGTTTTGGTAACTAAGAATGTGAAAACTCAAAACACAGGGTTTAGTAAGGTTGTTCTATTTTCTAATTAAAAGTGTTATTCATGAGTTTCAGCATTTTGGTATGTAAGAAACTTTTCTAATACACACATTTTGTAAGGTATTTCTGTTTCAAAATTAAAATTGTTATTGATGAGTTTCAGCTTTTTGGTATGTAAGAAACTTCTTTATGTACACGACTTTTTGAGTATTTTACCTTGTGGTTCTTGTCAAACTATAAAACACTCATACACGTTTCTCGTAATGTCCTTTTCTTTGCCAATATAAAGTGCTTTCCATCCATTTTTGCATTTTTGGTATGTAACAAGCTCAAAAACACAACAAAAAATATATTTTTGGTAATGTTATTCTATTTCTTCATATTGGTTGGTTTGCATCCGTTTTAGCGTTTTTCTACGTAAATCACTGAAAAGACACGTTTTAAGTAATATTGATCAGATTGCTGAAAAAAAACACTCAAAAGATAGGTTTCTTGTAAAGTCGTGTAATTTCCCTGTATAGTTGGATTTGCATGCACTTCAGAGTTTGTACATAACTCCGGAAAAAAGCTAAAATTATTTTTTTTATTATGATTTTTTTTTACAAAATTTCCATGAATTTTGGCAGAATTTTGGCATCTCGGTACCTATGAAGATGAATAGCAATTTTTTTTTTTCTCAATAAAAAGTTATTTGTGGGTTTTAGCTTTTTGGTGCTTAAGGAACTTAAAAACACTGATAATACACGATTTTCGTAATGTCCTTTCATTTTCCAAACATAGGGTTCTTTGCATGTATTTAGGCATTTTTATAGGTAACATGATCAAAAACACTTACAATACATGTTTCTGGTAATGTTATTCTGTTTCTCCATAAAGGGTGTTTTGCAAGCGTTTTAGCGTTTTGGTATGTAAGAAGCTCAAAAATACGTAAAGGCAGGTTCTTGGTAAAAGTTGATTTTATTCCCATATAATGTGATTGCCCTCCTTTTTAGAGCTTTAGTGCCTATCACGCTTAAAAACACTTAAAAGACACTTTTTTAGTAATGTCATTTTTTTTCCCACATAAAGCTAGTTTTGCATGCAATTTTTGGTTTTGGTAACTAAGAATGTGAAAAGCACTCAAAATACATGCATTTGGTAAGGTTGTTCTGTATTCTTAATTAAGAGTGTTATTTCTGAGTTTCAGCATTTTGGTATCTAAGAAACTTCTCCATATACACCGAGTTTTGCGATTTTTGCCTTGTGGCTGTTGTGAAACTCTAAAACACTCATTATACACGTTTCCCGTAATATCCTTTTGTATCCCAATATAGAGTGCTTTCCATCCATTTTCGCATTTTTGAAGGTAAGAAGCTGAAAAACACTCAAAATATACCTTTTTGGTAATGTTATTTTATTTCTCCATATTCGTTGGTTTGCATCCGATTTAGCGTTTATCTACGTAAAACACTGAAAGGATACATTTTCAGTAATTTTGTGATGGATTCCCACATTTAGTGACTTCCATATTATTTATCGTTTTGGTGCCTAACATGCTGAAAAAAAACACAAAAGACAGGTTTCTGGTAAGGTCGTTTAATTTCCCCATATAGGTGGCTTTGCATGCACTTTAGGGTTTGGTACATAACAGTCCGAAAAAAAAGCTAAAATTAACTCTTTTTCATAATGTTTTTTTTTCACACAATTTCCCTGAATTTTTGGCAGAATTTTAGCATCTCGGTACCTATGAAGATGAATAAAAAAAAAATCCTATTTTTCTATTTATTTATTTATTTAGTTTTTCTCTATAAAGAGTGTTATTTGTGGGTTTTAGCTTTTTGGTACTTAAAGAACTTAAAAAAACACTCATAATACACGTTTCTCGAAATGTCCTTTCGTTTCCCAAACATAAGATTCTTTGCATGTATTTAAGCGTTTTTATAGGTAACATGATCAAAAACACTCAAAATACATGTTTTTGGTAATTTTATTTCGTTTCTAAATAAAGGGTGTTTTACATGCGTTTTAGCGTTTTGGTATATAAGGAGCTCAAAAACACTTAGAAAAAACACTTGGTAAAAGTTGATTTTATTCCCAAGTAATGTGATTGCCCTGCTTTTTAGTGCTTTATTGCCTATCATGCTAAAAAAAAAAAAACACTTAAAAGACACTTTTCTGGTAATGTCATTTTTTTCCCACATAAAGCTACTTTCACATAAAATTTGGGGTTTTGGTAACTAAGAATGTAAAAAAACACTCAAAATACACGCATTTGGTAAGGTTGTTCTGTTTATCAATTGATAGTGTTATTCAGGAGTTTCACCATTTTGGTATCTAAGAAACTTCTCAATATATACGAGTTTTTGCGTTTTTTGTCTTGTGATTCTTGAGAATCTATAAAACACTCATAATACACGTTTCTCGTAATGTCCTTTTATACCTATACCAATAGAGAGAGCTTTCCATCCATTTTTGCGGTTTTTTGTAAGTAAAAAGCTAAAAAAAAACACTCAAAATATACCTTTTTGGTAATCTTATTCTCTTTCTTTATATTGGTTGGCTTGCATCCGTTTTAGCGTTTTTCACGTTTACGTTACGTTTAAAGTAATTTTGTTTTGGATTACCACATAGAATGACTTCAATATTATTTATTGTTTTGGTGACTAACATGCTCAAAAACACTAGAAACACAGGTTTCTCGTAAAGTCGTCTGATTTCTCCATATAATTTGGTTTGCATGCACTTCATGGTTTGGTACATAACAGTCCGAAAAAAAGTTAAAATTAACATTTTTGATAATGTTCTTTTTACACATAATTTCCCTGAATTTTGCCAGAATTTTGGCATCTCAGTACCTATAAAGAAGAATAAAAAAAAAAATCCTATTTTTTTATTATTTCTTTATATTTTTCTTTATAAAGAGGTTTTAGCTTTTTGGTACTTATGGAACTTAAAAACACGCATAATACACGTTTGTCCTTTCGTTTCCCAGACATAGGGTTCTTAGCATGTATTTAAGTGTTTTTAGAGGTAACATGATCAAAAACACTCAAAATATATGTTTTTCGTAATGTTAATCTGTTTCTCCATAAAAGGGTATTTTGCATGTGTTTTAGCGTTTTGGTATATAAGGAGTTAAAAAAACACTTAAAGGCAAGTTCTTGGTAAAAGTTGGTTTTATTCCGTTGTAATGTGATTGCCCTCCTTTTTAGTGCTTTATTGCCTAACTCTCTCAAAAACCCTCAAAAGACACTTTTCTAGTTATATCATTTTTTTTCCCACATAAAGCTTGTTTCGCATGCAATTTGGTGTTCTAGTAACTAAGAATGTGAAAAACACTCAAAATACACGCATTTAGTAATGTTATTCTGTTTCTTAATTAAGAATGTTATTCAGGAGTTTCAGCATTTTGGTATCTAAGAAACTTCTCCATATACACTAGTTTTTGCGTTTTTTGCTTTGTGGTTCTTGTGAAACTATAAAATACTCAGTATACACGTTTCTCGTAATGTCTTTTTGGTTCCCAATATAGAGTGCTTTGAATCTATTTTCGCGTTTTTTTTTTTTTTTTTTTTTTGTTGGTTACACGATCAAAAATACTTAAAATATATCTTTTTGGTAATGTTATTCTATTTCTTCATATTGGTCTGTTTGCATCAGTTTTAACGTTTTTTACGTAAAACACTGAAAAGACACGTTTTCAGTAATTTTGTTTTGGATTCCCAAATAGAGTGACTTCCATATTATTTATCGTTTTGGTGCTTAACATGCTGAAAAACACTCAAAAGACAGTTTCTTGTAAAGTCGTTTAATTTCCTCGTAGAAAAACGCTAAAACGGATGCAAACCAACGAAAATGAAAAAAATAGAATAATATTACCAGAAAAGTATATATTGTGTGTTTTTGAGCTTGTTACATAAAAAAAAACGCAAAAATGGATGCAAAGCACGGTATATTAGGAAAAAAATATGGACATAACGAAAAACGTGTATAATGAGTGTTTTATAGTTTCACCAGAATCACAAGGCAAACAACGCAAAAACTCGTTTGTGTGGAGAAGTTTCTAAGATACCAAAATGCTGAAACTCATGAATAACACTCTTAATCAACAAACAGAACAACCTTACTAAATGCGTGTATTTTGAGTGTTTTTTTACATTCTTAGTTACCACAACCCCAAATTCCATGCGAAACTAACTTTATGTGGGAAAAAAATGACATTACCAGAAAAGTGTCTGAGTATTTTTGAGAATGTTACGCAATAAAGCACTAGAAAGCAGGGCAATCACATTACATGGGAATAAAACCAACTTTTACGAAAAACTTGCCTTTTAGTGTTTTTGACACGCATTTAGTAAGGTTGTTCTGTTTCTCAATTAAGAGTGTTATTCATGAGTTTCAGCATTTTAGTATCTAGGAAGCTTTTCCATATACACGAGTTTTTGCGTTTTTTGGCTTGTGGTTTTTTTGAATTATAAAACATTAATTATACACTTTTCTCGCAATGTCCCTTTGTTTCCCAATATAGAGTGTTTTGTATCAATTTTGTGTTTTTTTGTATGTAACAAGCTCAAAAACACTCAAAATATATATTTTTGGTAATGGGTAATGTTTTTCTGCTTCTTGATATTGGTTGGTTTGCATCAGTTTTAGCGTTTTTCTACGTAAAACACTGAGAAGACAAGTTTTCAGTAATTTTCTTTTGGATTCCCACATAGAGAGAGTTCCTTATTATTTATCGTTTTGGTGCCTAACATGCTGAAAAACACTCAAAAGACAGATTTCTGGTAAGGTCTCTTATTTCCTCATATGCGAGGCCTTGCATGTCTTTTTTGTGTTTTTTAGCGTGTTACGCAATAAAGCACTAAAAGGAAGGGCAATCACATTACATGGGAATAAAACCAAATTTTACCAAGAACTTGCCTTTAAGTGTTTTTGAGCTCCTTACATACCAAAACGCTAAAACGCATGCAAAATACATTTTATGGAGAAACAGAATAATATTACCAAATACATGTATTTTGAGTGTTTTTGATCATATTATCTATAAAAACACTTAAATACATGCAAAGAACATTATGTTTGGGAAACGAAAGGACATTACGAGAAACGTGTATTATGAGTGTTTTTTAAGTTCCTTCAATACCTAAAAGCTAAAACCCACAAATAACAGTCTTTATTTAGAAAAAAATAAAATAAACAAAAAAAATAAAAAAATAGGATTTTTTTTTTTTTTTGTTACTCATCCTTATAGGTATCGAGATGCAAAAATTCTGCCAAAATTCAGGGTATTTATGTGGAAAGAAAAACATTACCAAAAAAGTTAATTACAGCTTTTTCTTTTTCGGATTGTTAAGTACCAAACCCTAAAGTGCATGCAAAAACACCTATATAAGGAAGTTAAACGACTTTATCAGAAACCTGTCTTTTCAGTGTTTTCAGCATGTTAGGCACCAACACGATAAATATTATGGAAGTCAGTCAATATGTGAATCCAAAACAAAATTACTGAAAACGTGTCTTTTCATTGTTTTACGTAGAAAAACACTAAAGCGGATGCAAACCAACCTATATGAAGAAATAGAATAACATTACTAAAAAGATATATTTTGAGTGTTTTTGAGCTTGTTACCTACAAAAAATGCAAAAATGGATGTAAAGCACTCTATATTAGGAAACAAAAGGACTTTACGAGAAACGTGTATAATGAGTGTTTTATAGTTTTAAAACAACCACAAGGCAATAAAAACAAAAACTCGTGTATATAGAGAAATTTCTTACAAACCGAAATGATGAAATGCATGAATAACACTTTTAATCAATAAACAGAACTACTTTACCATATTGTGTATTTTGAGGGTTTTCACATTCTTAGTTACGAAAATGCCAAATTACATGCGAAACTACCTTCATGTGGGAAAAAAAATGACATTTCCAAAAAAGTGTATTTTTAGTGTTTTTGAGCGTGATATGCAACAATGCCCTAAAAAGCAGAACAATCACATTACATGGGAATAAAACCAACTTTTACTAAGAACTTGCCTTTAAGTGTTTTTGAACTCCTTACATACCAAATCTCTAAAACGTATGGAAAACACCCTTTATGGAGAAACAGAATAACATTACCAAAAACATGTATTTTGAGTGTTTTTGATCATGTAACCTAGAAAAACGCTTAAATACATGTAAAGGACCCTATGTTTGTATAACAAAAGGACATTACGAAAATCGTGTATTAAGAGTGTTTTTAAGTTACTTAAGTACCAAAAAGCTAAAACCCACAAATAACACACTTTATAGAGATAATTTTTTTTTTTATGTTATTCATCTTCATAGTTACCGAGAAGCCAAAATTCCGGCAAAATTCATGGAAATTTTGTAAAAAAAAAAAAAAAAAAAAAAAAATTTAGCTTTTTTCCGGAGTTATATACAAACCCTGAAGTGTATGCAAATCCACCTATATGGGGAAATTACACGACTTTACCAGAAACCTGTCTTTTGGGTGTTTTTCAGCAATATCAACAACGTGTCTTTTCAGTGATTTACGGTGAAAAACGCTAAAACGGATGTAAACCAACCAATATGAAGAAATAGAATATCATTACCAAAAAGATATATTTTCATGTGTTTTTAAGCTTGTTACCTACAAAAAATGAAAAAATGGATGGAAAGCACTTTATATTGGCAAAAAAAAGGACATTACGAGAAACGTGTATGAGTGTTTTATAGTTTGACAAAAACCAGAAGGAAAAAAAACTCAAAAACTCGTGTAAAATAAAGAAGTTTCTTACATACCAAGAAGCTGAAACTCATGAACAACACTTTTAATTTTGAAACAGAAATACCTTACCAAATGTGTGTATTAGAAAAGTTTCTTACATACCAAAATGCTGGAACTCATGAATAATATTTTTAATTAAGAAATAGAACAACCTTACACTATGCCTGTGATTTGAGTTTTTTTTTCACATTCTTAGTTACCAAAACCCCAAATTTCATGCAAAACTAGCTTTATGTAAGAAAAAAAATGATATTACAAGAAAAGTGTTTTTTGAGTGATTTTGAGCGTGTTAGGCAATAAAGCACTAAAAAGCAGGGTAATAACCTTACATGGGAATAAAAACAACTTTTACCAAGAACTTGCCTTTAAGTGTTTTTGAACTCATTACATACCAAAACGCTAAAACGCATGCAAAACACCTTTTATGGAGAAACAAAATAAAATTACCAAAAACATATATTTTGAGGGTTTAGATCATGTTATCTATAAAAATGCTTAAATACTCGTACATACAAAGAACCTTATGTTTGCGAAACGAAATGACATTACGAGAAATGTGTATTATAAGTGTTTTTAAGTTCCTTAAGTACCAAAAAGTTAAAACCCACAAATAACACTCTTTATTAAAAAAAAAAAAAAAAGTAAGAAAATAAAAAAATAGGATTTTTTTTTTTTTTTGTTATTCATCTTCATAGGTACTGAGATTCCAAAATTCTGGGAAATTTCAGGGCTATTATATGATAAAAGAAAATTATCAAAAAAGTTAATTTTAGCTTTTTTTTCGGACTGTTATATACCAAACCCGAAAGTGCATCCAAGGACTCCTATATGATTAAAATAAACGACCTTACCAGAAATATGTTTTTTGAGTGTTTTTTTTAGCATGTTAGGCACCAAAACGATAAAAAATAAGGAACTCACTCTATATGAGAAACCAAAACAAAATTGCTGAAAACATGTCTTTTCAGTGTTTTACGTAGAAAAACGCTGAAACGGATGCAAACCAACCAATATCAAGAAATAGAAAAACATTACCAAAAAGGTATATTTTGAGTGTTTTTGAGCATGTTCCCTACAAAAAAAACGGGAAAATTGATGCAAAGCACTCTATATAAGAAAAGAAAAGGACTTTGCAAGAAAAGTTTATAATGAGTTTTTTATAGTTCAAACGAACCAAAAGGCTAAAAACACAAAAACTCGTGTATATGGAGAATGTTCCTAGATACTAAAATGCTGAAACTCATGAATAACACTCTTAATTGAGAAACAGAACAACCTTACTAAATGCGTGTATTTTGCGAGCTTTTCACATTCTTAGTCATCAAAACCCCAAATTGCATGCGAAACCACCTTTATGTGAGGAAAAAAATGACATTACCAGAAAAGTGTCTTTTAAGTGTTTTTGAGCGTGATAGGCAATAAAGCATTAAAAAGCACGGCAATCATATTACATTGGAATAACACCAATTTATACCAAAAAACTTGCCTTTAAGTGTTTTTGAGCTCTTTATATAACAAACCGCTAAAACGCATGCAAAACAAACTTGATGGAGAAACAGAATTACATTACCAAAAACATATATTTTGAGCGTTTTTTGATCATGTTATCTATAAAAACGTTTAAATACATGCAAAGAACATTATGTTTGGGAAACAAAAGGACTTTACGAGAAACGTGTATTATGAGTGTTTTTAAGTTCCTTCAGTACCAAAAAGCTAAAACCCACAAATAACTTTCTTTATTTAGAAAATAAAAAAAAAATTAAAAAATATAAAAAATAAGAATTTTTTTTTTTTTTTTTTTTTTGTTATTCATCTTCATAGTACCGAGATGCCGAAATTCTGGGAAAATTCAGGGCAATCGTATGATAAAAGAATATTATCAAAAAAGTTATTTTCAGCTTTTTTTTTTTTCAAACTGTTATGTACCAAACCCTAAAGTGCATGCAAAGCCTTCTATATGAAGAAATTTAACGACCTTACCAGAAATCTGTGTTTTGAGTGTTTTTTTAGCGTGTTAAGCACCAAAACGATAAATAATAAGGAACTCACCTCTATATGGGAATCCATATATATATGGGAATCCAAAGTTAATGAAAACGTGTCTTCTCAGTGTTTTACGTAGAAAAACGCTAAAACGGATGGAAAGCAACCAATATCAAGGAATAGAAAAACGTTACTAAAATGGTATATTTTGAGTGTTTTTGAGCTTATTACCTACAAAAAAATGCGAAAATTGATGCAAAGCACTCTATATTGGTAAACAAAAGGACATTGCAAGAAAAGTGAGTAATGATTGTTTTATAGTTCAAAAGAACCACAAGGCAAAAAACGCAAAATCTCGTGTATATAGAGAGGTTTCCTAGATACAAAAATGCTAAAATTCATGTATAACACTCCTAATTGAGAAACAGATCAACCTTAATAAATGCGTGTATTTTGAGTGCTTTTCACATTCTAAGTTACCAAAACCCCAAATTGCATGGGAAAATAGATTTGTGGGAAAAAAAAAAGACTTTACCAGAAAAATGTCTTTTAAGTGTTTTTGAGCGTGATAGGCAATAAAGCACTAAAAAGGAGGGCAATCACATTACATTGGAGGAAAACGAATTTTTACCAAGAACATGCCTTTAAGTGTTTTTGAGCTCCTTATATACCAAAACATTAAAACGCCTGCAAAACACTCTTTATGGTGAAAGAGAATAATATTACCAAAAACATATATTTTGAGTGTATTTGATTATGTTACCAACGAAAACGTTTAAATACATGCAAAGAACACTATTTTTGGGAAACGAAAGGAGATTACGAGAAACGTGTATTATGAGTGTTTTTAACTTCATGAATTACCAAAAAGCTAAAAACCACAAATAACACTCTTTATTGAGAAACAATAAATAAAAAAAAATACGATATTTTTTTTTCTTGTCTTATTCATCTTCACTGGTACCGAGATACCAAAATTCGCGCAAAATTCAGGAAATTATGTGAAATAAGAACATTTTCAAAAAAGTTAAATTTAGCTTTTTTTTTTTACTATTATCTAAAATGCATGCAAAGCCACCTATATGGGGAAATTAAACGTTTTTTGCCAGAAAACGGTCTTATGAGTGTTTTACAGCATCTTAGGAACCAACACGATAAATAACATGGAAGTCAAACTATATGGGAATCCAAAACAATATTACTAAAAACGTGTCTTTTCGGTGTTTTACGTACAAAAACGCTAATATGGATTCAAACCAACCAATACGAAGGAATAAAATAACATTACCAAAAAGGTATATTTTGAGTGTTTTTGAAATTGTTACCTACAAAAAACGCGAAAATAGATGGAAAGCTCTCTATATTGGGAAGCAAAAGGACATTACGAGAAACGTGTATAATGTGTGTTTTATAATTTCACAAGAACTACAAGGCAAAAAACGCATTACATTCCAAAATGCTGAAACTCTGGAACAACACTTTTAATTGAGAAACAGAACAATCTTACTAAATGCGTGTATTCTGAGTGCTTTTCACATCCTTAGTTACCAAAACCCCAAATTGCATGCGAAACCAGCTTTATGTGGGAAAAAAATGACATTACCAGAAAAATGTCTTTTGAGTGTTTTTGAGCGTGTTAGGCAATAAAGCACTAAAAAGCAGGGCAATCACATTACATTGAAATAAAACCAATTTTTAACAAGAACTTGCGTTTAAGTGTATTTGAGCTCCTTATAAAACAAAACACTAAAATGCCTGCAAAATACACTTGATGGTGAAACAGAATAACATTACCAAAAACATGTATTTTGAGTGGTTTTGATCATGTTACCAATAAAAACGCTTAAATACATGCAAAGAACCCTATTTTTTGGGAAACAAAAGGGCATTACGAGAAAGGTGTATTATGAGTGTTTTTAAGTTCATTAAGTACGAAAAAGCTAAAAGCCACAAATTACACTCTTTATTGAGAAAAAAATCAATAAATAAATAAAAAAAATACGATATTTTTTTTTCATTCTTATTCATCTTCACAGGTAAGGAGGTGCCAAAATTCGGGCAAAGTTCAGGATCATTATCAAAAAAGTTACATTTAGCTTTTTTTTTGGACTGTTATGTATCAAACCCCTAAATTGCATGCAAAGCCACCTATATGGGGAAATTGAACGTCTTTGCCAGAAAACTGTCTTATGAGGGTTTTTCAGCATGTTAGGAACCAACACGATAAAACCCAAGGAAGTCAATCTATATGGGAATCCAAAACAAAATTACTGAAAACGTGTCTTTTTGGTGTTTTACGTAGAAAACGCTAAAACGGATGCAAACCAACCAAAATGAAGAAATATAATAACATTACCAAAAATGTATATTTTGAGTGTTTTTGAAATTATTACCTACAAAAAACGCGAAAATAGATGGAAAGCATTGGGAGGCAAAAGGCAACAAAAAGCATGTTAGGCACCAAAACGATAAATAATATGAAAGTCACTCTATATGGATATCCAAAACAAAATTACTGGAAACGTGCCTTTTAAAAGATTTACGTAGAAGAACGCTAAAACGGAGGCAAACCAACCAATATGAAGAAATAGAATAACATTACCAAAAAATATATTTTGTGTTTTCTTGAGCTTGTTACATAAAAAAAACGCGAAAATATATGCAAAGCACTCTATATAAGGAAAAAAAAAGGACATAACGAGAAACGTGTATAATGAGTGTTTTGTAGTTTCACCAGAATCACAAGGCATAAAACGGAAAAACTCGACTATATGGAGAAGTTTCTAAAATACCAAAATACTGAAACTCATGAATAACACTCGTAATCAAGAAACAGAACAACCTTACTAAATGCGTGTATTTTAAGTGTTTTTTTTACATTCTTAGTTACCAAACCTCAAATTCCATGCGAAACTAGCTTTATGTGGGAAAAAAATGACATTACCAGGAAAGTGTCTTTGAGTGTTTTTAAGCGTGTTAGGCAATAAAACACTAAAAAGCAGGGCAATCACATTACGTGGGAATAAAACCAACTTTTACGAAGAACTTGCCTTTTAGTGTTTTTGACACGGATTTAGTAAAGTTGCTCTGTTTCTCAATTAAGAGTGTTATTCATGAGTTTCAGCATATACACGAGTTTTTGCGTTTTTTCCTTGTGGTTTTTTTGAACTATAAAACATTTATTATACACTTTTCTCGCAATGTCCCTTTGTTTCCCCATATAGAGGGCTTTGTATCCATTTTCCCGTTTTTTTGTAGGTAACAAGCTCAAAAACATTCAAAATATACATTTTTGGTAATGTTTTTCTGCTTCTTGATATTGGTTGGTTTGTATCAGTTTTAGCGTGTTTCTACGTAAAACACTGAAAAAAACACGTTTTCACTAATTTTCTTTTGGATTCCCACATAGAGTGAGTTCCTTATTATTTATCGTTTTGGTGCCTAACATGCTGAAAAACACTCAAAAGACAGATTTCTGGTAAGGTCTTTAATTTCCTCATATGGGACGCTTTGCATGTCTTTTCAGTGTTTTTGGACGCAATAAATCATTAAAAGCCAGGTCAATCACATTACATGGAAATAAAACCAAATTTTACCAAAAAATTTGCCTTTAAGTGTTTTTGAGCTCCTTACGTACCAAAACGCTAAAACGCATGCAAAATACTTTTTTTTATCTATAAAAACGCTTAAATACATGCAAAGAACCTTATGTTTGGGAAACGAAAGAACATTACGAGAAACGTGTATTATGAGTGAGTTTTAAGTTCCTTAAGTACCAAAAAGCTAAAACACACAAATAACACTCTATAGAAAAATAAATAAATATTAAAAAAATAAGAAAATGGGATTTTTTTTAATTTTTTTTATTCATCTTCATAGGTAACGAGATGCCAAAATTCTGCCAAAATTCAGTGAATTTATGTGGAAAAAAGAACATTACGAAAAAAGTTGAGTGTTTTTCACATACTTAGTTACGAAAATGCCAAATTACATGCGAAACTACCTTCATGTGGGAAAAAAAATGACATTTCCAAAAAAGTGTCTTTTTAGTGTTTTTGAGCGTGATATGCACCGAAGTACTAAAAAGCAGAACAATCACATTATATGGGAATAAAACCAATTTTTACGAAGAACTTGCCTTTAAGTGTTTTTTAAATCCTTACATGCCAAATCGCTAAAACGCATGCAAAACACCCTTTATGGAGAAACAGAATAACATTACCAAAAACATGTATTTTGAGTGTTTTTGATCATGTAACCTATAAAAACGCTTAAATACATGTAAAGAACCTTATGTATGTATAAGAAAAGGACATTACGAAAATCGTGTATTATGAGTGTTTTTAAGTTACTTAAGTAGCAAAAAGCTAAAACCCACAAATAACACTCTTTATAGAGAGAAAAATAAATTATGTTATTCATCTTCATAGGTACCGAGATGGTAAAATTCTGGCAAAATTAATGGAAATTTTGTAAAAAAAAAAAAAAAAAAAAAAAAAAAAAAATTAAAATTAAAAAATTAAAATTAAAATTTAAAAACAAAATGAAAACGTGTCTTTTCAGTGATTTACGCAGAAAAACGCTAAAACGGATGTAAACTAACCAATATGAAGAAATAGAATAATATTAGCAAAAAGATATATTTTTATGTGTTTTTGAGCTTGTTACCTACAAAAAATGCAAAAATGGATGGAAAGCACTTAATATTGGCGAAGAAAAGGACATTACGAGAAACGTGTATGAGTGTTTTATAGTTTCACAAGAACCACAAGGTAAAAAGCTCAAAAACTCGTGTACATAAAGAAGTTTCTTACATACCAAAAAGATGAAACTCATGAATAACACTTCTAATTTTGAAACAGAAATACCTTACCAAATGTGTGTAGAAGAAAAGTTTCTTACATACCAAAATGCTGGAACTCATGAATAACACTTTTAATTAAGAAATAGAACAACTTTATTAAATGCCTGTGTTTTGAGTTTTTTTTCACATTCTTAGTTACCAAAACCCCAAATTCCATGCAAAACTAGCTTTATGTGGGAAAAAAAATGATATTACCAGAAAAGGGTCTTTTGAGTGTTTTTGAGCGTGTTAGGCAATAAAGCACTAAAAAGCAGGGTAATCACATTACATGGGAATAAAAACAACTTTTACCAAGAACTTGCCTTTAAGTATTTTTGAGCTCATTACATACCAAAACGCTAAAACGCATGCAAAACACCTTTTATGGAGAAACAATAAAATTAACAAAAAACATATATTTTGAGGGTTTTCATCATGTTATCTATAAAAACGCTTAAATACATACAAAGAACCTTATGTTTGCGAAACGAAAGGACATTACGAGTAATGTGTATTATAAGTGTTTTTAAGTTCCTTAAGTACCAAAAAGTTAAAACCCACAAATAACACTTTATTTAGAAACAAAGTAAGAAAATAAATAAATAGCATTTTTTTTTTTTTTTTTTGTTATTCATCTTCATAGGTACCGAGATGCCAAAATTCTGGGAAAATTCAGGGCTATTATATGATAAAAGAAAATTATTAAAAAAGTAAATTTTACCTTTTTTTCGAACTGTTATATACCAAACCATAAGGTGAATCCAAAGACACCTATACCAGAAATCTGTTTTTTGAGTGTTTTTCAGCATATTAAGCACGAAAACGATAAATAATAACGAACTCACTCTATATGAGAATCCAAAACAAAATTGCTCAAAACGTGTCTTTTCAGTGTTTTACGTAGAAAAACGCTAAAACGGATTGAAACCAACCAGTATCAAGAAATAGAAAAACATAAACAAAAAGGTATATTTTGAGTGTTTTTGAGCTTGTTACCTACAAAAAACGGGAAAATTGATGCAAAGCACTCTAAATTAGAAAACAAAAGGACTTTGCAAGAAAAGTGTATAATGAGTTTTTTATAGTTCAAACAAACCAAAAGGCAAAAAACACAAAAACTCGTGGATATGGAGTAGGTTCCTAGATACCAAAATGCTGAAACTCATAAATAACACTCTGTATTGAGAAACAGAACAACCTTACTAAATGCGTGTATTTTGAATGCTTTTCACATTCTTAGTTACCAAAAATCCCAAATTGCATGCAAAACCATCTTTATGTGAGAAAAAAATGACATTACCAGAAAAGTGTCTTTTAAGTGTTTTTGAGCGTGAGAGGCAATAAAGCACTAAAAAGCAGGGCAATCATATTACATTGGAATAACACCAATTTATACCAAAAACTTGCCTTTAAGTGTTTTTGAGCTCCTTATCTAACAAACTGCTAAAACGCATGCAAAACAAACTTTATGGAGAAACAGAATAACATTTCCAAAAACATGTATTTTGAGTTTTTTTGATCGTGTTATCTATAAAAATACTTAAATACATGCAAAGAACATTATGTTTGGGAAACAAAAGGACATTACGAGAAACGTGTATTATGAGTGTTTTTAAGTTCCTTAAGTACCAAAAAGCTAAAACCCACAAATAACACTCTTTATTTAGAAAATAAAAAAAAATAAAAAAAATAAGAATTTTTTTTTTTTCCTTATTCATCTTCATAGTACCAAGATGACAAAATTTTGGAAAATTCAGGGCAATCATATGATAATAGAATATTAGCAAAAAAGTTAATTTCAGCTTTTTTTTCGGACTGTTATGTACCAAACCCTAAAGTGCATGCAAAGCCTCCTATATGGGGAAATTAAACGACCTTATCAGAAATCTGTGTTTTGAGTGTTTTTTTTTTTTTTTTTAGCATTTTAGGCACCAAAACGATAAATAATGAGGAATTCACTGTATATAGGAATCAAAAACAAAGTGACTGAAAACGTGTCTTCTCAGTGTTTTACTTAGAAAAACGCTAAAACGGATGCAAAGCAACCAATATCAAGAAATAGAAAAACGTTACTAAAAAGTTATATTTTGAGTGTTTTTAAGCTTGTTACCTATAAAAAACTCGAAAATTGATGCAAAGCACTCTATATTGGGAAACAAAAGGACATTGCAAGAAAAGTGTATAATGAGTGTTTTATAGTTCAAAAGAACCACAAGGCAAAAAACGCAAAATCTCGTGTATATGGAGAGGTTTCCTAGATACAAAAATGCTAAACTCATGTAAAACACTCCTAATTGAGAAACAGAACAACCTTAATAAATGCGTGTATTTTGAGTGCTTTTCACATTCTTAGTTACCAAAACCCCAAATTCAATGCGAAAATAGATTTGTGGAAAAAAAAAATGACTTTACCAGAAAAGTGTCTTTTGAGTATTTTGACCGTGATAGGTAATAAAGCACTAAAAAGGAGGGCAATCACATTACATTGGAGGAAAACAAATTTTTACCAAGAACTTGCCTTTTAGTGTTTATGAGCTCCTTATATACCAAAACACTAAAAGGCATGTAAAACACTCTTTATGGTGAAAAAGAATAATATTACCAAAAACATGTATTTTCAGTGTTTTTGATCATGTTACCAATGAAAACGCTTAAATACATGCAAAGAACACTATTTTTGGGAAACGAAAGGAGATTACGAGAAATGTGTATTATGAGTGTTTTTAAGTTTATTAATTACCAAAAAGCTAAAATCCACAAATAACACTCTTTATTGAGAAACAATAAATAATTATAATTTTTTTTTCTTTCTTATTTATCTTCACAGGTACCAAGATGCAAAAATTCGGGCAAAATTTAGGAAATTATGTGAAATAAGAACATTATAAAAAAAGTTAAATTTAGCTTTTTTTTTCGGACTGTTATGTACCAAACCCCAAAAGTGCATGCAAAGCCACCTATATGGGGAAATTAAACGTCTTTGCCAGAAAACGGTCTTATGAGTGTTTTTCAGCATCTTAGGAACCAACACGATAAATAACATGGAAGTTAATCTGTATGGGAATCCGAAACAAAATTACTGAAAACGTGTCTTTTCGGTGTTTTACGTAGAAAACGCTAAAAAGAATGCAAACCAACCAAAATGAAGAAATAGAATAACATTACCAAAAAGGTATATTTTGAGTATTTTTGAAATTGTTACTTACAAAAAACGCGAAAATAGATGGAAAGCACTCTATATAGGGAAGCAAAAGGCACCAAAAAGCATCTTAGGTACCAAAACGATAAAAGTATGAAAGTCACTCTATATGGAAATCCAAAAGAAAATTACTGGAAACATGTCTTTTAAAAAAAATTACGTAAAAAACGCTAAAACGCATGCAAACTAACCAATATGAAGAAATAAAATAACATTACCAAAAAACTATATTATGTGTGTTCTTGAGCTTGTTAAAAAACGCGAAAATGGATGCAAAGCACTCTATATAAGGAAAAGAAAGGACATAACGAGAAACGTGTATAATGAGTGTTTTATAGTCTCACTAGAATCACAAGGCAAAAAATGCAAAAACTCGACTGTATGGAGAAGTTTCTAGGATACCAAAATAATGAAACTCTTAATCAAGAAACAGAACAACCTTACTAAATGCATGAATTTTGAGTGTTTTTTTACATTGTTACTTATCAAAACCACAAATTCCATGCGAAACTAGCTTTATGTGGGAAAAAAATGACATTACCAGAAAAGTGTCTTTGAATGTTTTTGAGCGTGTTAGGCAATAAAGCACTAAAAAGCAGGACAATCACAATACAGGGGAATAAAACCAACTTTTACGAAGAACTTACCTTTTAGTGTTTTTGACAAGCATTTAGTAAGGTTGCTCTGTTTCTCAATTAAGAGTGTTATTCATGAGTTTCAGCATATACACGAGTTTTTGCGTTTTTTGCCTTGTGGTTTTTTTGAACTATAAAACATTCATTATACACTTTTCTCGCAATGTCCCTTTGTTTCCAATATAGAGTGCTTTGTATCAATTTTTTGAGCTTTTTTTTGTAGGTAACAAGCTCAAAAACACTCAAAATATACATTTTTGGTAATGTTTTTCTGCTTCTTGATATTGGTTGGTTTGCATCAGTTTTAGCGTTTTCTACGTAAAACACTGAGAAGACACATTTTCAGTAGTTTTCTTTTGGATTCCCACATAGAGTGAGTTCCTTATTATTTATCGTTTTGGTGCGTAATATGCAGAAAAACACTCAAAAGACAGATTTCTGGTAAGGTCTTTAATTTCCTCATATGGGACACTTTGCATGTCTTTTCAGTGATTTTGAGCGTGTAACGCAATAAAGCACTAAAAGTCAGGGATATCTCTTTATATGGGAATAAAACCAAATTTTACCAAGAACTTCCCTTTAAGTGTTTTTGAGCTCCTTACGTACCAAAACGCTAAAACGCATGCAAAATACATTTTATGGAGAAACAGAATTACATTACCAAATACATGTATTTTCAGTGTTTTTGATCATGTTATCTATAAAAACGCTTAAATACATGCAAAGAACCTTATGTTTGGGAAACGAAAGAACATTACGAGAAACGTGTATTATGGGTGATTTTTAAATTCCTTCAGTACCAAAAAGCTAAAACCCACAAATAACACTCTTTAGAAAAATAAAATATAATGAATAAAAAAATAATAAAATGGGATTTTTTTTTTTGTTATTCATCTTCATAGGTACCGAGATGCCAAAATTCTGCCAAAATTCAGGGAATTTAAGTGGAAAAAAAAACATTATCATATAAGTTAATTATAGCTTTTTTTTTCGGATTGTTATGTACCAAACCCTAAACAGCATGCAAAGCCACCTATATAGGGAAGTTAAACGACGTTACCAGAAACCTGTCTTTTCATTGTTTTTCAGCATGTTAGGCACCAAAACGATAAATCATTTGGAAGTCAGTCAATATATGAATACAAAAGAAAATTACTGAAAACGTGTCTTTTCAGTGTTTTACGTAGAAAAACGCTAAAGCAGATACAAACCATCCTATATGAAGAAATAGAATAACATTACCAAAAAGATATATTTTGAGTGTTTTTGAGTTTGTTACCTACATAAAATGCAAAAATGGATGTAAAGCACTCTATATTAGGAAACAAAAGGACATTACGAGAAACGTTTATAATGAGTGTTTTATAGTTTTAAAAGAACCACAAGGCAATAAACGCAAAAACTCGTGTATATAGGGAAAGTTTTTACATACCAAAATAAATAGCACTTTTAATAGATAAACAGAACTATCTTACCAAATTGTGTATTTTCAGTGTTTTTCCCATCGTTAGTTACGAAAATGCCAAATTACATGCGAAACTAGCTTCATGTGGGAAAAAAAATGATATTACCAGAAAAGTGTCTTTTGAGTGTTTTTCAGCGTGATATGGAACAAAGCACTAAAAATAAGAACGATCATATTACATGGGAATAAAACCAACTTTTACGAAGAAATTTTTTAACCCCTTATATACCAAACCGCTAAAACGCATGGAAAACAAACTTTATGGAGAAACAGAATACCATATACCAAAAACATGTATTTTTAGTGTTTTTGATCATGTTATCTTTAAAAACGCTTAAGTACATGCAAAGAACATTATGTTTGGGAAACAAGAGGACATTACGAGAAGCGTGTATTATGAGTGTTTTTTTAAGTTCCTTAAGTACCAAAAAGCTAAAACACACAAATAACACAGTTTATTTAAAAAAATAAATAAATAAAAAAATAAATAAAAAAATAAAATAAAGTTTTTTTTTTGTCATTCATCTTCAAAGGTGCCAAATGCCAAAATTCCAGAAATGGAATGCCAGAGATGCCAAAATTCTGGGAAAATTCAGGGCAATTATGTGATAAAAGAATATTATGAAAAAAGTTAATTTCAGCTTTTTTTTCGGACTGTTATATACCAAACCCAAAAGTGCATGCAAAATCAAACGACCTTACCAGAAATCTGTGTTTTTAGTGTTTTTTAGCATGTTAGGCACAAAAACGATAAATAATAAGGAACTCACTCTATATGGGAATCCAAAACAAAGTTACTGAAAATGTGTCTTCTCAGTGTTTTACGTAGAAACACGTTAAAACGGATGGAAACCAACCAATATCAA
This sequence comes from Scylla paramamosain, assembly GCF_035594125.1. NCBI lineage: Eukaryota > Metazoa > Arthropoda > Malacostraca > Decapoda > Portunidae > Scylla > Scylla paramamosain. The sequence goes on along the minus strand of NC_087193.1, from coordinate 1,898,277 downwards.
GAAATAGAAAAACGTTACCAAAAAGGTGTATTTTGTGTTTTTGAGCTTTTTACCTACAAAAAACGCGAAAATTGATGCAAAACACTCTATATTGGGAAAGAAAAGGACATTGCAAGAAAAGTGAATCACAAGTGTTTTATAGTTCAAAAAAACCACAAGGCAAAAAACGCAAAAACTCGTGTATATGGAGAAGCTTCCTAAATACTAAAATGCTAAGACTCATGAATAACACTCTTAATTAAGAAACAGAACAACCTTAATAAATGCGTGTCAAAAACACTAAAAGGCAAGTTCTTCGTAAAAGTTGGTTTTATTCCCATGTAATGTGATTGCCTTGCTTTTTAGTGCTTTATTGCCTAACACGCTCAAAAACACTCAAAGACACTTTTCTGGTAATGTCATTTTTTTCCCACATAAAGTTAGTTTCGCATGGAATTTGGGGTTTTGCTAACTAAGAATGTAAAAAAAAACACTCAAAATACACGCATTTAATAAGGTTGTTCTGTTTCTTGATTAAGAGTGTTTCAGCATTTTGGTATCTTAGAAACTTCTCTACACAGACGAATTTTTGCGTTGTTTGCCTTGTGATTCTGGTGAAACTATAAAACACTCATTATACACGTTTCTCGTTATGTCCTTTTTTTTCCTAATATACAGTGCTTTGCATCCATTTTTGCGTTTTTTTTTTATGTAACAAGCTCAAGCACACACAAAATAAACTTTTCTGGTAATATTATTCTATTTTTTCATATTGGTTGGTTTGCATCCGTTTTAGCGTTTTTCTACGTAAATCTTTTAAAAGACACGTTTTCAATAATTTTGTTTTGGATTTCCACATAGAGTGACTTTAATATTATGTATCGTTTTGGTGCCTAACATGCGTAAAAACACTCAAAAGACAGGTTTCTTGTAAAGACATTAAATTTTTCCCAAATAGGTGGCTTTGCATACACTTTATGGTTTGGTACATAACTCCAAAAAAAAAAAGGTAAAATTAACTTTTTCGATAGTGTTCTTTTTTCGACATAATTTCCCTGAATTTTGGCAGAATTTTGGCATCTTGGTACCTATTAACATGAATAACAAAAAAATAAAAATGCTATTTTTTTATTTATTTAATTTTTTTTCTCTATAAAAAGTGTTATTTATAGGTTTTAACATTTTGGTATTTAAGCAACTTAAAAACATTCATAATACAAATTTTTCGTAATGTCCTTTCGTTTCCCAAATATAGGGATCTTTGCATGTATTTAAGCGTTTTTATAGGTAACATGATAAAAAACACTCAAAAACACTTGTTTTTCGTAATGTTATTCTGCATGCGTTTTAGCGATTTGGTATGTAAGGAGCTGAAAAACACTTCAAGGCAAGTTCTTTGTAAAAGTTGGTTTTATTCCAATGTAATATGATTGCCCTGCTTTTTAGTGTTTTATTGCCTAACACGCTCAAAAACATTCAAAAGACACTTCTGGTAATGTTATTTTTTTCCCTCATAAAGCTAGTTTCGCATTCTATTTGAGGTTTTGCTAAGAATGTGAAAAAACACTCAAAATACACGCATTTGGTAATGTTGTTCTGGTTCTGAATTAAGATTGTTATTCATAAGTTTCAGCATTTTGGTGTCTAAGAAACTTCTTTATATACACGACTTTATGCGCTTTTTGCCTTGTGGTTCTTGTGAACCACAAGTTCTTTTGCCCGAATATAAAAAGACACTCATTATAGACGTTTCTCGTAATGTCCTTTTCTTTCCCAATAGAGAGTGCTTTGCATTAATTTTCGCGTTTTTTCTAGGTAACAAGCTCAAAAACACTCAAAATATACCTTTTTGGTAATGTTATTCTATTTCTTCATATTGGTTGGTTTGCATCCGTTTTAACATTTTTCTACGTAAAACACCGAAAAAACACGTTTTCAGTAATTTTGTTTTCGATCCCCAAAGAATATTGCCAGAATTTTTGCATCTTCGTACCTATGAAGATGAATAACGAAAAAAAATTTATTTTATTTATTTTTTTTCTCTATAAAGAGCTTTATTTGTGGGTTTTAGCTTTTTTAGTACTTAAGGAACTTAAAAACACTCATAATACACGTTTCTTGTAATGTCCTTTCGATTCCCAAACATAAGGTTCTTTGCATGTATTTAAGCGTTTTTATAAATAACATGATCAAAAATACTCAAAATACTCGTACATGTTTTTGATAATGTTACTCTATTTCTCCATAAAAGGGTGTTTTTGCATGCATTTTAGCTTTTTGGTATGTAAGGAGTTAAAAAAAAACCCTTATTAAAGGCAAGTTCTTCGTAAAAGTTGGTTTTATTCCCATGTAATATGATTGTTCTGCTTTTTAGTGCTTTGTTGCATATCACGCTCAAAAACACTCAAAAGACACTTTTTTGGTAATATCTAGTTTTTTTGCGTTTTTTGCCTTGTGGTTCGTATGAAACTATAAAACACTCATTGTACACGTTTCTCGTAATGTTCTTTTGTTTCCCAATATTGAGTACTTTCCATCCATTTTCTCATTTTTTCTAGGTAACAAGTTGAAAAACACTCAAAATATATCTTTTTGGTAAAGTTATTCTATTTCTTCATATTGGTTGGTTTGCATCCGTTTTAGCGTTTTTCTTCGTAAATCACTGAAAAGACACGTTTTTAGTAATATTGTTGAAATTGCTGAAAAACACTCAAAAGACAGATTTCTGGTAAAGTCGTGTAATTTCCCCATATAGGTGGCTTTGGATGCACTTCTGGGTTTGGTACATAATTCCGGAAAAAAGCAAATTTTTTTTTTTTTATATGTCCTTTCATTTCACAGACATAGGGTTTTTCGCATGTATTTAAGCGTTTTTATAGGTAACATGATCAAAAACACTCAAAATACATGTTTTTGGTAATGTTATTCTGTTTCTCCATAAAAGGTGTTTTGCATGCGTTTTAGCGTTTTGGTATGTACGGAGTTAAAAACATTTAAAGGCAAGTTCTTCGTAAAAGTTAGTTTTATTCCTATATAATGTGATTATTCTGCTTTTTAGTGCTTTTTTGCATATCAAGCTCAAAAACACTCAAAAGACACTTTTCTGATAATGTCATTTTTTTTCCCACATAAAGTTAGTTTCGCATGTAATTTGGGATTTTCGTAACTAAGAATGTGAAAAACACTCAAAATACATACATTTGGTAAGGTAGTTCTGTTTCTCAATTAAAAGTGTTATTCATGAGTTTTAGCATTTTGGTATGTAAGAAACTTCTCAATATACACGAGTTTTTGCGTTTTTTGTCTTCTGGTTCTTGTGAAACTATAAAACAATCATTAAACACTTTTCTCTAAATGTCCTTTTGCTTCCCAATATAGAGTGCTTTTACATCCATTTTCGCGTTTTTTGTAGGTAAAAAGCATTATAAACGTTTCTCGTAATGTCCTTTTGTTTTCCAATATAGAGAGATTTGCATCCATTTTCGCTCAAAACACAAAAAATACCTTTTTGGTAATATTATTTTATTTCATGATATTGGTTGATTTGCTTTCTTTTTAGCGTTTTTCTACGTAAAACACTGAAAAGACACGTTTTCAGTAATTTTGTTTTGGATTCCCATACAGAGTGATTTCCATATTATTTATTGTTTTGGTGCCTAACATACTGAAAAACAGGCAAAAGACAGGTTTCAGGTAAAGTCGTTTAATTTCCCCATATAGGTGGCTCTACATGCACTTTAGGGTTTGGTACATAACGGTCTGAAAAAAAAACTAAAATTAACTTTTATGATATTCTTTTTTCACATAATTTCACTGAATTTTGCCAGAATTTTGGCATCTCGATACCTATGATCAATAAAAAAAAAAATGCTATTTTTTCATTTATTTATTTTTTTCTCTATAAAGAGTGTTATTTGTGGGTTTAAGCTTTTTGGTACTTAAGGAACGTAAAACCACTCATAATACTCGTTTCTCTTAATGTCCTTTTGTTTCCTAAAGATAAGGTTCTTTACATGTATTGAAGCGTTTTTATAGGTAACATGATCAAAAACACTCAAAATATACCATTTTGGTAATGTTATTCTATTTCTTCATATTGGTTGGTTTCCATCCGTGTTTAGCGTTTTTCTACGTAAACACAGAAAAGACACGTTTTCAGTAATTTTTAGATTCCCATATAGAGTGACTTCCATGTTATTTATCGTTTTGATGCCTAACATGCTGAAAAACACTCAAAAGAAAGGTTTCTTGTAAAGTCGTTTCATTTCCCTATATAGGTGGCTTTGCATACACTTTAGGGTTTGGTATATAACAGTCCGAAAAAAAAAACTAAAATTAACCTCTTTCTTAATATTCTTTTTTCACGTAATTTTCCTAAATTTTGCCAGAATTTTGGCATCTCGTTGCCTATGAAGATCAATAAAAAAAAAATGTTGTTTTTTAATTTATTTTTATTTATTTTTCTTCTGTATACAGAGTGTTATTTGTGGGTTTTAGCTTTTTGGTACTTAAGGAACTTATAAACACTTATAATACACATTCCTCGTAATGTCCTTTTATTCCCAAACATAGGGTTCTTTATTATTAGGGTGTATTTAATCGTTTTTATTGGTAACAAGCTCAAAAACACTCAAAATACATGTTTTTGATAATGTTTTTCTGTTTTTCCATACAGGGTGTTTTGCATGGGTTTTAGCGTTTTAGTATGTAAGGAGCTCAAAAAAACTTACAGGCAAGCTCTTGGTAAAAGTTGGTTATATTCCCATGTAATGTGATTGCCCTGCTTTTTAATGCTTTATTGCCTAACACGCTGAAAAACACTAAAAAGACACTTTTCTAGTAATTTCTTTTTTTTTTCCACAGTTTCGCATGTAATTTGGGGTTGGACCACTAAGAATGTGAAAAAAAAAAACACTCAAAATACACTCATTTCCTAAAATTGTTCTGTTTCTCAATTAAGAGGGTTATTCATGAGTTTCAGCATTTTGGTATCTAAGAAACTTCTCCATATATACGAGTTTTGCGTTTTTTGCCTTATGGTTCTTGAAAACTATTAATACATTCATTATACAATTTTCTTGTAATATCCTTTTGTTTCCCAATACAGACTGCTTTGCATTTATTTTTGCGTTTTTTGTAGGTAACAAGCTCAAAAACACTCAACTTTTTTGTAATGTTATTCTATTTCTTCATATTGGTTGGTTTCCATCCGTTTTAGCGTTCTACGCTAAAACTGAAAAGACACGTTTTCAGTAATATTGTTGAAATTACTGAAAACACCCAAAGACACGTTTCTTGTAAAGTCGTGTAATTTCCCCATATAGGTGGCTTTGCATGCACTTCCGGGTTTCGTACATAACTCGTACATAACATAATCATTTTTTTTATGTTTTTTTTTTCACATAATTTCCCTGAATTTTCTCAGAATTTTGGCATCTCGTTACCTATGAAGATGAATAACAAAAAAAAATCTATTTTTTTAATTTTTTTTTTTTTTTATCTATAAAGAGTGTTATTTGTGGGTTTTAGATTTTTGGCACTTAAGGAACTTAAAAATACTCATAATACACGATTTTCGTAATGTCCTTTCGTTTCACAAACATAGGGTTCTTTGCATGTATTTAAGCGATTTTATAGGTAACATGATCAAAAACAATCAAAATACATGTTTTTGGTAATGTTATTCTGTTTCTTCATAAAGGTTGTTTTGCATGCGTTTAGCGTTTTGGTATGTAAGGAGTTAAAAAACACTTAAAGGCAAGTTCTTCGTAAAATTTGGTTTTATTCCAATGTAATGTGATTGTTCTGCTTTTTAGTGTTTTGTTGCATATAACGCTAAAAAGCACTTAAAAGACACTTTTCTGGTAATGTCATTTTTTTTCCCCCATAAAGGTAGTTTTGCATGTAATTTGGGATTTTCGTAACTAAGAATGTGAAAAACACTCAAAATACACACATTTGGTAAGGTAGTTCTGTTTTTCAATTAAAAGTGTTATTCATGAGTTTTAGCGTTTTGGTATTTAAGAAACTTCTCTATATACACGAGTTTTTGCGTTTTTTGCATCTTGGTTCTTGTGAAACTATAAAACACTCATTATACACGTTTCTCGTAATGTCCTTTTGCTTCCCAATATAGAGTGCTTTCCATCCATTTGCGCGTTTTTTGTAGGTAAAAAGCTAAAAAACACTTTTTGGTAATGTTATTCTATTTCTTCATATTTGTTGGTTTGTATCCGTTTTAGCGTTTTTCTACGTAAAACACTGAAAAGACACGTTTTCAGTAATTTTGTTTTGGATTCACATATTGACTGACTTCCATATTATTGATCGTTTTGGTGCCTAACATGCTGGAAAACACTGAAAAGACAGGTTTCTGGTAAAGTCGTTTAACTTCCTTATATAGGTGGCATGCACTTTAGAGTTTGGAACATAAAAATCCGAAAAAGAGCTATAATTAACTTTTTTGATAATGTTCTTTTTTCCACATAAATTCCTTGAATTTTGGCAGAATTTTGGCATCTTGGTATCTATGAAAATCAATATAAAAAAAGCTATTTTTTTATTTATTTTTTTTTCTCTATAAAGAGTGGTATTTATGGGTTTTAACGTTTTGTTACTTAAGGAACTTAAAAACGGTCCTAATACACGTTTCTTGTGATGTCCTTTCGTTTCCCAAACATAGGGTTCTTTGCATGTTCTTTGCAGGCGTTTTTATAGATAACATAATCAAAAGGACTTAAAACACATGTTTTTAGTAATGTTATTCTGTTTCTCCATTAAGGAGTTTTTTGCATGCGTTTTGGTTTGTAAGGAGGTCTAAAACACTTCAAGTTTTTGGTAAAAGTTGGTTTTATTCCCATGTAATGTGATTGCCCTTTTTTTTTTTATTTATTGCCTAAAATTATTATTATTACTGTTATTCATGAGTTTCAGCATATTAGTATCTAAGAAACTTCTTTATATACACGAATTTTTTGCGTTTTTTGCCTTGTAGTTCTTGTGAACCACAAGTTCTTTTGCTCAAAAATAATAAGACACTCATTATACACGTTTCTCGTAATGTCTTTTGTTTCCCAATAGGGAGTGCTTTGCATCCATTTTCGCGTTTTTTGTAGGTAACAAGCTCAAAAACACTCAAAATGTACCTTTTTGGTAATGTTATTTTCTTTCTTCTTATTGGTTGGTTTGCATCCGTTTAAGCGTTTTTCTACGTAAAACACCGAAAAGACACGTTTTCAATAATTTTGTTTTAGATTCCCATATAGATGACGCATGTTATTTACCGTTATGGTGCCTAACAAGCTGAAAAACACTCATAAGACAGTTTTCTGGCAAAGACGTTTAATTTCCCCATATAGGTGGCTTTGCATGCACTTTAGGGATTGGTACATAACAGTACGAAAAAAAAAGCTAAAATTAACTTTTTTGATAATTGACTCATAATTTCCTGAATTTTGCCCAAATTTTGCTAAAAACATGCAAAATGTATGTTTTTGGTAATGTTATTCTCTTTCTCCATAAAGTGTGTTTTGCATGCCTTTTATCGTTTTGGTATAAGGAGCTGAAAACACTTAAAGGCAAGTTCTTCGTAAAAATTTATTTTATTGCCATGTAAAGTGATTCCCCTGCTTTTTAGTGCTCTATTCCCTATCACGCTCAAAAATACTCAATAGACACTTTTCTCGTAATGTCATTTTTTTCCCACATAAAGCTGGTTTTGCATGCAATTAGGGATTTTGGTAACTAAGAATGTGAAAAGCACTCAAAATACACGCATTTAGTAAAGTTGTTCTATTTCTCAATTAAGAGTGTTATTCATGAGTTTCAGCATTTTGGTATCTAGGAAACTTCTCCATATACACGAGTTTTTGCGTTTTTTGCCTTTTGGTTCTTTTGAACTCTAAAACATTAATTATACACTTTTCTCGCAATGTCCTTTTGTTTCCCAATATAAAGTGCTTTTTTTATCAATTTTCGCGTTTTTTTTATAGGTAACAAGCTCAAAAACACTCAAAATATATCTTTTTGGTAATGTTTTTCTACTTTTTGATATTGGTTGGTTTGCATTCTTTTTAGCGTCTTTCTACGTAAAACACTGAGAAGACACGTTTTCAGTAATTTTGTTTTGGTTTGCCATATAGAATGAGTTCCTTATTATTGATCGTTTTGGTGCCTAACATGCTGAAAAACACTCAAAACACAGATTTCTAGTAAGGTCGTTTAATTTCTTCATATACGAGGCTTTGCATGTACTTTACTGTTTGGTACATAACAGTCCGAAAAAAAGCTAATATCAACTTTTTTGATAATATTCTCTTATCATATAATTGCCCTAATTTTTCCCAGAATTTTGGCATCTCGGTAACTATGAAGGCGAATAACAAAAAAAAAGTCCTTTTATTTATTTTTTTTTATTTTTTATTTTTTTTCTAAATAACGAGTGTTATTTGTGGGTTTTAGCTTTTTATTAGTTAAGGAACTTAAAAAACACTCATAATACACGTTTCTCGTAATGTCCTTACGTTTCCCAAACATTAGGTATTATGAGTGTTTTTAAGTTCCTTAAGTACCAATAATATAAATCCCACAAATAATAGTATCTATAAAAAAAAAAAGAATAAATAAATAAATAGCATTTTTTTTTTGTTGTTATTCATCTTCAGAGGTACCGAGATGCTAAAATTCAACAAAATTCAGTTAAATTAGGTGAAAAAAAGAACGTTATGAAAAAATTTAATTATAGCTTTTTTTTCGGACTGTTATGTACCAAACCTTAAAGTGCATGCAAAGCCACCTATATGGGGAAATTAAAGAAGTTTTCCAGAAACCTGTCTTTTCAGTGTTTTTAAGCGGGTGAGGCACCAAAACAATAAAAAAAAAATATGTAAGTCACTCTATATTGGAATCAAAAACAAAATTACTGAAAACGTGTCAATTCATTGTTTTACGTAGAAAAACGCTAAAACGGATACAAACCAACCAATGTAAAGAAATAGAATAACATTTCCAAAAAGGTATATTTTCAGTGTTTTTGAGTTTGTTACCTAAAAAAAACGCGAAAATGGATGCATTATCAAAAAAGTTAATTTTAGCTTTTTTTCGGACTTATGTACCAAACCCTAAAGTGCATGGAAAGCCACCTACCTATATGGGGAAATTAAACGACTTTACCAGAAACATGTCTTTTGAGTGTTTTTCAGCATGTTAGGCACCAAAATGATAAATAATATAAGAATCAATCTATATGGGAATCCAAAACAAAATTACTCAAAACGGGTCCTTCCAGTAGAAGCGTAGAAAAACGCTAAAACGGATGTAAAACAACCAATATAAAAAAATAGAATAACATTACCGAAAAGGTATATTTTGAGTGTTTTTGATCTTGTTACCTACAAAACAAACGGGAAAATGGATGTAAAGCAGTCTATATTGGGAAACACAAGGACATTACGAGAAACGTGTATAATGAGTCTTTTATAGTTTAATAAGAACCACAAGGCAAAAAACGCAAAAACTTATGAATATGGAGAAGTTTCTTAGATACCAAAATGCTGAAACTAATGAATAACACTCGTAATCAAGAAACAAAACAACCTTACCAAATCTGTATATTTTGAGTGTTTTTTTTACATTCTTAGTTACCAAAACTCCAAACTCCATGCAAAACTAGCTTTATGTGGAAAAAAAAATGATATTACCAGAAGAGTGTCTTTTGAGTGTTTTTCAGCGTGTTAAAGAATAAAGCACTAAAAAGCAAGACAATCACATTACATGGGAATAAAACCAACTTTTACCAAGAACTTCCTTTTAATTGTTTTTGAGCTTCTTACATAACAAAACGCTAAAACACATGCAAAACAACCTTTATGGAAAAACAGAATAACATTACCAAAAACATGTAATTTAAGTCTTTTTAATCATGTTACCTAAGAAAACACTTTAAATACATGGAAAGAAAGAACCCTATGTTTGGGAAAAGAAAGGACATTACGAGAAACGTGTATTATGAGTGTTTTTAAGTTCCTTAAGTACCAAAAAGCTAAAACCCACAAATAACACTCTTTATAGAGAATAAATAAATAAATAAATAAATAAATACCATTTTTTTTAATAATCATCTTCACAGGTACCAAGATGCCAAAATTCTGGCAAAACTCAGGGAAATTATGTGGAAAAAAGAACATTATCAAAAAAGTTAATTTAAGATTTTATTTGAACTGTTATGTACGAAACTCTAAAGTGCATGCAAATATGAAGAAACCAGTGTTTCGAGTGTTTTTCAGATGATAAATAATATGGAAGTCACTCTATATAAGAATCCAAAACAAAATTACTAAAAACGTGTTTTTTCAGTTTTTTAACGCAGAAAAACGCTAAAACGGATGCAAACCAACCAATATAAAGAAATAGAAAAACATTACTAAAAAGGTATATTTTGTATGTTTTTTAGCTTGTTACCTACAAAAAACGCGAAAATGGATGCCAAGCACTTTATATTGGAAAACAAAAGGACATGTTTTATAGTTTCAGAAGAACCACAACGCAAAAAACGCAAAATATTGTGTAGATGGAGAAGTTTCTTAGATACCAAAATGCTAAAAATCATGAATAACTCTCTTAATTGAAAAACAGAAAAGGCTTACCAAATGCGTGTATTTTGATTGTTTTTACATTCTTATTTACCAAACACCAAATTGCATGCGAAACTAGCTTTATGTGGGAAAAAAAATGATATTTATTACCAGAACAGTGTCCTTTAAGTGTTTTTGAGCGTGTTAGGCAATAAAGCACTAAAAAGCCGGGCAATCACATTACATGGGAATAAAACCAAATTTTACCAAGAACTTGCCTTTAAGTGTTTTTGAGCTCCTTACATACCAAAACGTTAAAACGCGTGGAAAACACTCTTTATGGAGAAAAATAATATTACCATAAACATTTATTTTGAGTGTTTTTGATCATGTTACCTATAAAAACGCTTAAATACGCAAAGAACCCTATATTTAGGGAACGAAAGGACATTACGAGAAACGTATATTATAAGTGTTTTTAAGTTCCTTAAGTACCAAAAACCTAAAACCCACAAATAACACTCTTTATAAAGAAACCAAAATAAAACATAATTTTTTTTTTTTTGTTGTTCATCTTCATAGGTACCAAGATGCCAAAATTCTAGCAAAATTCAGGGAAATTATGTAGAAAAAAGAACATTTATCAAAAAAAAAATTTTTTTTTTTTTATTTTATGTACTAAACCCTAAACTGTATGGAAATATGAGGAAATTATACAACTTTACCAAAAACCTGTATTTTGAATGTTTTTTCAGCATGTTAGGTATTAAAACAATAATTAATATGGAAGTTACTTTATATGGTAATCCATGACAAAATTACTGAAAACGTGTCTTTTCAGTGTTTACGTAGAAAAACTAAAAAATGGATGCAAGCCAACCAATTTTTAAGAAAGAGAATAACATTACCAAAAAGGTATATTTTGAGTAGTTTTGAGCTTGTTACCTAAAAAAAAACGCGAAAATTGATGGAAAGCACTATATTAGGAAAGAAAAGTAAATTACGAGAAACGTGTTTAATGGGTGTTTTATAGTTTCACAAGAACCACAAGGCCAAAAAACACAAAAACTCGTGTATATGTAGATGTTTCTTAGATACCAAAATGCCGAACCTCATGAATAATACTCTTAATTTAGGTACAGAACAACTTTACCAAATGCGTGTATTTTCAGTGTTTTTCACATTCTTAGTTACCAAAACCCCAAATTGCATGCGAAACTAGCTTTATGTAGAAAAAAAATGATAATTCCAGAAAAGTGTTTTTTGAGTGTTTTTGAGCGTGTTAGGCAATAAACCAATAAAAAGCAGGGGATTCACATTACACAGGAATAAAACTAAATTTTACCAAGAACTTGCCTTTAAGTGTTTTTTAGCTCCTTACATACCAAACCGTTAAAACGCATGGAAATCACTCTTTATGAAGAAACAGAAAAAACATTACCAAAAACATGTATTTTGAGTGTTTTTGATCATGTTACCAATAAAAATGCTGAAATACATGGAAAGAACGCTATGTTTGTGAAACGAAAGGACATTACGAGAAACGTTTGTTTTGAGTGTTTTTAAGTTCCTTTAGTACCAAAAGCTAAAACCCATAAATAACAACACTAGATAAGAAAAAAATAAAATAAATAAATAATAAAATACCATTTTTTTCTTTTTTTTTATTCATCGTCATAGGTACCAATATGCCATTATTTTAGGAAAATTCAGTGGAATTATGTCATAAATGAAAATAAAAAAAAAAAATTAAGTTTAGCTTTTTTTTCGGACTGTTATGTACCAAACCCTAAAGTGCATGCAAAGTCACCTATATGGGGAAATTAAACAACTTGTCAAAAACCTTTGAGTGTTTTTCAGCATGTTAGAAACCAAAACGATATAAGAGTCAGTCTATATGGGAATCCAAAACAAAATTACTTAAAACGTGTCTTTTCAGTGTTTTACGTAGAAAATCGCTAAAATTGATGTAAACCAACCAATATGAAAAAAAAAAAAGAATAACATTACAGAAAAGATATATTTTTAGTGTTTTTGAGCTTGTCACCTAAAAAAAAAGCACCGTGTATCGGGAAACAAAAGGACATTACGAGAAACGTGTATAATGAGTGTTTTATAGTTTCACAAGAACCACAATGCAAAAAACGTAAAAACTCGTGTATATGGTGAAGTTTCTTAGATGCTGAAACTCCAGAATAACACTCGTAATTGAGAAACAGAAAAATCTTAGCAAAAGCGTGTATTTTTAGTGTTTTCACATTCTTAGTTACCAAAACCCCAAATTGCATGCGAAATTAGCTTTTTTGGGGAAAAAAATGACATTACCAGAAAAGTGTCTTTTGAGTGTTTTTCAGCGTGATAGACAATAAAGCACTAAAAAGCAGGGCAATCACATTACATGGGAATAAAACCAACTTTTACCAAGAACTTGACTTTAAGTGTTTTTGAGCTTTTTACATACCAAAACACTAAAACACATGCAAAACACCCTTTGTGGAGAAACACAATAACATTACCAAAAACATGTATTTTGAATCTTTTTGATCATGTTACCTATAAAAACACTTAAATACATGAAAAGAACCCTATGTTAGGGAAACAAAAAAGGACATTACAAGAAACGTGTATTATGAGTGTTTTTAAACTCCTTAAGTACCAAAAAGTTAAAATCACAAATAACACTCTTTATAGAGAATAAATAAATAAATAAATAAATAAATAAATACCAATTTTTTTTCTTTTGTTATTCATCTTCACAGGTACCGAGATGCTAAAATTCTGGCAAAATTCAGGGGAATTATGTGGAAAAAAGAACATTATCAAAAGAGGTATTTTTTTTTTTTTTTCGAACTGTTATGTACCAAACTCTAAAGTGCATGCAAATATGGCGAAATTAAACGACTTTTCCAGAAAGCTGTCTCGAGTATTTTTCAGTATGTTAGGCACCAAAACGATAAATAATATGGAAGTCCCTCTATATGAGAAGCCAAAACAAAATTACTAAAAACGTGTTTTTTACAGTCTTTTACGTAGAAAAAAGCTAAAACGGATGCAAACACACCAATATGAATAAATAGAATAACATTACCGAAAAACGTATATTTTGTGTGTTTTTGAGCTTATTACCTACAAAAAACGCGAAAATGGATGCAAAGCACTCTATATTGAGAAACAGAAGGACATTACGAGAAACGTGTATAATGAGTATTTTATAGTTTCACAAGAAACACGAGGCAAATAACGGAAAAACTCTTGTATATGGAAAAGTTTCTTAGATACCAAAATATTGAATCTCATGAATAACATTCTTAATTGAGAAAGAGAACAACCTTAGCAAATGCTTGTATTTTGAGTGTTTTTCACATTCTTAGTTACCAAAACCCCAAATGCATGCAAAAATTCTTTATATGGGAAAAAAATGACATTACCAGAAAAGGGTCTTTTAAAATTTTTTGACCATGTTAGGCAATAAAGTACTAAAAAGCAAGGTAATCATATTACATGGGAATAAAACCAACTTTTACCAAGAACTTGTCTTTAAGTGTTTTTGAGCTCATTATATACCAAAACGCTAAAACGTATGCGAAACACCCTTTTTGGAGAAACTGAATAACATTACCATAAAAATGTATTTTGAGTGTTTTTTTTTTTTTCTTACCTATAAAATCGGTTAAATACATACAAAGATCCCTATGTTTGGTAAACGAAAGGAGATTACGAGAAACGTGTATTATGAGTGTTTTTAAGTTCCTTAAGTACCAATAATCTAAAACCCACAATTAACACTTTTTATAAAAAAAAATAATAAAAATAGCATTTTTTTATTCATCTTCATGGGTACCGAGATGCCAAAATTCTGGCAAAATTCATGGAAATTATGTGGAAAAAAGAACATTATCAAAAAACTTAATTTTAGCTCTTTTTTCGGACCCTAAAAAGAATGCAAAGCCACCTATATGGGGAAATTAAACGATTTTACCAGAAACCTGTCTTTTGAGTGTTTTTTTTTTAGCATGTTAGATACCAAAACAGTAAATAATATGGAATTCACTCTATATGGGAATCCAAAAACAAAATTGCTGAAATTGTGTTTTTTTCAGTGTTTTACGTAGAAAAACGTTAAAATGGATGGAAACCAACCAATATAAAGAAATACATTTAACATTACCAAAAAGGTATATTTTGAGTGTTTTTGAGCTTACCTACAAAAATCGCGAAAGTGGATGCAAAGCACTCTGTACTGGGAAACAAAAGGTCATTAAGAAAACGTGTAAAAGGAATTTTTTATAGTTTCACAAGAACCACAAGACAAAAAACGTAAAAACTTGTGTATATGGAGAAGTTTCTTAGATACCAAAATGCTAAAACTCATGAATAACACTCGTAATTAATAAAGAAAACTACCTTATCAAATGTGTGTATTTTCAGTGTTTTCACATTCTTAGTTACCAAAACTCCAAATTGCATGCGAAACTAGCTTTATGTGGGGAAAAAAAATGACGTTACCAGAAAAGTTTCTTTTGAGTGTTTTTCAGTGTGTTAGGCAGTAAAGCACTAAAAAGCAGGGCAATCATATTACATGGGAATAAAACCAACTTTTACCAAGAACTTGCCTTTAGGTGTTTTGAGCTCCTTACATACCAAAACGCTAAAACGCATGGAAAACACCCTTTATGGAGAAACATAATAACATTACCAAAAACATGTATTTTGAGTCTTTTTGATCATGTAAAAACACTTAAATACATGGAAAGAACCCTATGTTTGGAAAACGAAAGTACATTACAAGAAACGTGTATTATGAGTGTTTTTAAGTTCCTTAATTAAGTACTAAAAAGCTAAAATCACAAAAATCACTCTTTAAAGACAATAAATAAATAAATAAACAAATATCATTTTTTTTTTTGTTATTCATCTTCACAGGTACCAAGATGCCAAAATTCTGGCAAAATTCAAAGGATATTATGTGGAAAAAATAATGTTATCAAAAAAGTTAATTTTTGCTTTTTTTTAGAACTGTTATGTACCAAACTGTAAAGTGCATGCAAATATGATGAATTTAACGATTTTTCCAGAAACCTGTCTCGAGTGTTTTTCAGCATGTTAGGCACCAAAACGATAAATAATATGGAAGTCCCTCTATATAGGAATCAAAAAGAAAATTACTGAAAACGTGGTTTTTTCATTGGTTTACGTAGAAAAAACGCTAAAACAGATGCAAATCAACGAATATGAAGAAATAGAATAACATTGCGAAACAGGTATAATTTGTGTGTTTCTGAGCTTGTTACCTACAAAAAACGCGAAAATGAATGCAAAGCACTCTATAATGGAAAACAAAAGGACATTACGAGAAACTTGTATCATGAGTGTTTTATAGTTTCACAAGAACCACAAGGCAAAAAACGCAAAAACTCGTGTATATGGAGAAGTTTCTTAGGTACCAAAATGCTGAAACTCATGAACAACACTTTTAATTGAGAAAAAAACAACCTTACCAAATGCGTGTATTTTGAGTGTTTTTCACATTCTTAGTTATTAAAAGCCCAAATTGCATGCAAAACTAGCTTTATGTGAGAAAAAAAATGACATTACAAGAAAAGTGTCTTTTAAGTCTTTTTGAGTGTGTTAGGCAATAAAGCACTAAAAAGCAGAGCAATCACATTACATGGGAATAAATCCAACTTTTATCAAGAACTTGCCTTTAAGTGTTTTTGAGCTTATTATATACCAAAACGCTAATACACATGCAAAACACCCTTTATGAAGAAACAGTATAACATTACCCCAAAAAAATGTATTTTGAGTGTTTTTGATTATTTAACTATAAAAATGCTTAAATACATTCTATGATACCTATGTTTGGTAAACGAAAGGACATTACGTGAAACTTTTATTATGAGTGTTTTTAATTTCTTTAAGTACCAAAGAGCTAAAACACACAAATAACACTCTTTATAAAAAAATAGCTTTTTTATTGTTATTCATCTTCATAGGTACCGAGATCCCAAAATTCTTGCAAAATTCAAGGAAATTATTTGGAAAACTGAATATTATCAAAAAAATTAATTTTAGCTTTTTTTTTCAAACTGTTATTTACCAAACCCTAAAGTGCATGCAGAGCCACTTATATTGGGAAATTAAACGTTTTTACCAGAAACCTGTCTTCTGAGTGTTTTCAGCATGTTGGGCATAAAAACAATAGATAATATGGAAGTCAGTCTATATGGGAATGCAAAACAAAGTTACTGAACACGTGTCAATTCAGTGTTTTACGTAGAAAAACGCTGAAACGATGCAAACCAACCAGTATGAAGAAATAGAATAACATTACCAAAAAGGTATATTTTGTGTGTTTTTGAGCCTGTTACCTCCAAAAAAACAAGAAAATGCATGCCAAGCACTGTTACCTCCAAAAAACAAGAAAATGCATGCCAAGCATGCATTACAAAAACCTGTATAATGAATGTTTTATAGTTTCACAAGAACAACAAGGCAAAAAACGCAAAAAACTTGTGTAGATGGAGAAGTTTCTTAGATACCTAAATGCTAAAAATCATGAATAACACTTTTAATTAAGAAACAGAACAGCCTTACCAAATGCCTGTATTTTGAGTGTTTTCACATTCTTATTTACAAAACACCAAATTGCATGCGAAACTAGATTTATGTGGGAAAAAAATGATTTTACTAGAAAAGTGTGATTTCTGTGATTTTGGGCTTGTTAGGCAATAAAGCACTAAAAAGTAAGGCAATAACATTATATGGGAATAAAATCAACTTTTACCAAGAACTTGTCTTTAAGTGTTTTTGAGCTCCTTACATACCAAAACGCTAAAACGCATGCAAAACACTTTATTATGGAGAAAAAGTAATAACATTACCAAAAAACTTTATTTTGAGTGTTTTTATCATGTTACCTATAAAAACGCTTAAATACGCTAAAAACCCTCTATTTGGGAAACAAAAGGATATTACGAGAAACGTTTATTATGAGTGTTTTTAAGTTCTTTAAGTACCAAAAACCTAAAACCCACAAATACCCCTTTATAGAGAAACCAAAAAATATTTTTTTTTTTTTGTTATTCATCTTCATAGGTACCAAGATGCCAAAATTCTTGCAAAATTCAGGGAAATTATGTGGAAAAAAAGAACATTATGAAAAAAGTTATTTTTATGTTTTTTTTTTCGGACTTTTATGTACCAAACCTTAAACTGCATGCAAAGCCACCTCTATTAGGAAATTATACGACTTTGCCAGAAATCTGTCTTTTGAATGTTTTCAGCATGTTAGGCATCAAAACAATAAATAATAAGGAAGTTACTTTTTATGGTAATCCATAACAAAATTACTGAAATCGTGTCTTCTCAGTGTTTTACGTAGAAAATTTAAAACACGGATGCAAACCAACCAATTTTTAAGAAATAGAATAACATTAAAAAAACGGTATATTTTGAGTAGTTTTGACCTTGTTACGTAAAAAAAACGCGAAAAGGATGGAAAGAACTCTATATTGGGAAAGAAAATTAAATTACGAGAAATGTGTATAATGGGTATTTTATAGTTTCACAAGAACCACAAAGCGAAAAACGCAAAAACACGTGTATATATAGAAGTTTCTTAGATACACTCTTAATTGAGATACAGAATAACCTTACCAAATGCGTGTATTTTCAGTGTTTTTCACATTCCTTGTTACCAAAACCCTAAATTGCATGTGAAACAAGCTTTATGTGGAAAAAAAAATGACATTACCAGAAAAGTGTCTTTTGAGTGTGTTTGAGCGTGTTAGGCAATAAACCATTAAAAAGCAGTGGATTCACATTACATATGAATAAAACCAAATTTTACCAAGAACTTGCCTTGAAGTGTTTTTCAGCTCCTTACATAACAAAACGCTAAAACGCATATAAAACACTTTATGGAGAAATAGAATAACATTACAAAAAACATGCATTTTGAGTGTTTTTGATCATGTTACCTATAAAAACGCTTAAATACAATGAAAGAATCCTATGTTTGTGAAACGAAAGGACATTACGAGAAACGTTTATTTTGAGTGTTTTTAAGTTCCTGTAGTGCCAAAAAGCTAAAACCCACAAATAACAACACGCTTTATAGAGAAAAAAAATAAATAAAAAAAATACCGATTTTTTTTCTTTTTTGTTATTCATCTTCATAGGTACCAAGATGCCAAAATTCTGGCAAAATTCAGTGAAATTATGTCAAAAATGACCATTATCAAAAAAGATAATTTTAGCTTATTTTTCGTACTATTATGTGCCAAACCCTAAGGTGCATGCAAAGCCACTTATATAGGGAAAGTAAACGACTTGACCAGAAACCTGACATTACCAGAAAAGTGTCCTTTGAGTGTTTTTTAGCATGTTAGAAACCAAAACGATAAATAATATGTCATTCTTTATGGGAATACAAAACAAAATTACTGAAAACGTGTCTTTTCAGTGTTTTACGTAGAAAATCATTAAACGGATGTAAACCAACCAATATAAAGAAATAGAATAACATTACCGAAAAGGTATATTTTTATGTTTATAAGCTTGTTACCTACAAAAGAAAAAAAAAGCACTGTATATCGGGAAACAAAAGGACATAGTTTCACAAGAACCACAAGACAAAAAACGCAAAAACTCGTGAATATGGAGAAGTTTCTTAGATACAAAAATGCTGAAACTCAATAATAACACTCGTAATTGAGAAACAGAACAACCTTACCAAAAGCGTTTTCCCATACAGTGTTTTCCATGTTTGTTTTTTTTTTGTTTTTTTTTGCCATATACAATAAAATAAACACCCAAATGACACGTACCTGGTAATATCGTTTCGTCACGAGGTTGTTTTCCATGAATTTTGGCGTTGTGTACCTAACAAGCTGGAAAACAGTTAAAACACAAGTTTTCCGTAATGTTGTTCTGTTTCTCCATAAGGGACGTTTTAGCTTTTTGTTACCTAAGACACTGAAAGACACTCAAAAGACACACTTTTAGTAATGTTATTTTTCATATACGGTGCTTTGCATGCAGTTTGACGTTTCAGTACCTAATAATCTCAAATACACTCATAATACACTTTTTTGGTGATGTTCTGCTTCTTCATATAGATTGCTTGGTATACATTTAGGCGTTTTCATAACTAACTTGAGGAAAAACACTTATAATGCACGTTTTTTTTTTTTTATAATGTTGTTCTGTTTCTTTCTATACAGTGCCATTCACGTGTTTTAGCATTTCGATATAAAAGAAACTGAAAAATCCTTATAACACACGTTTCTCTTAATATGGTGATTTGCATATATTTTGGAGTTTTCGTACCTAACAAGCTTAAAAAAACACTCAAAACACTAGTATTTGGTAAAGTTGTTCTGTTTCTCCATAAATGTTTTTTTTTTTTGCAATTATTTTAGCTTTTTGGTGCATAAGAAGCTCCAAAACATTCAAAAGTCACGTTTTTTATTATGTTCTTTTCCTTTCTAATATAAGGAGTTTTCCATGTTCTTGTACCTAACAAGCTCAAAAACACTCTTTACGCTTTTGTTTACTCTATTTTCTTTCATGTAGGGTTTTTTGTATGCATTTTGGCGTTTTGGTACCTAACGTGGGTAATGTTGTTCTGTTTCTCCACATAGAGTACTATTCACTCGTTTTAGCGTTTTGGTACATATGGTGAAAAACACTCATAATCAACATTTATGTTAATATCGTTTCTTTTCCCCATATTGGGTACTTTGCATACATTTTTTTTTCCAATTAAATTTAAAAAAAAGCTCATAATAACTCAAAACACACCTTTTTACTGATGTATTTCTGTTTCTCCATAAAATACGTGTTTGGTATTTAAGAAGCTCAAAACATTGAAAATATACGTTTTTTGATGATCGTGTTTTGTTTCATAATGTTTTTTTTTTTTTTTTAGCGTTTAGTGCATAATACGCTCAAAAACACCTATATGACACGATCTGGTAATGTCGTTTCGTTACCCTATATAGGGTGGTTTCCATGAATTTCGGCGTTTTGGTACCTAATAAGATCAAAAATTCTCAAAACACACGTTTTTTTTTTTTTTTTTGGTAATATTGGTATTTTTCTCCATAAAGGGTGTTTTGACATGATATAGCGTTTTGGTACAGAAAAAGCTGAAAAATACTCAAAAGACAAGATTTTAATAATAAAGTTTTCTTTTCCCATATAGGGAGCTTTGTTTACAGTTTGGGTATTTGGTACCTAACATGCTCAAAAACACTAAAAAAAATTTTTGTATTTTTTCTTCCATATACTCATAAGGTGCCTTGCATGCACTTTGGCGTTTTGCTACCTAACAAAAAAAAAACTTACTATTCACGGTATATGGAAGGTTCTGTTTTTCCATATAGAGAAGGTCAAAAACACTCATAATACATGTTTTCTTTCATTTTCCTATATAGGGTGCATTGCATTGTTTTGATACCTATCAAGATAAAAAACACATATAATACTCGTTTTTTGTAATGTTGTTCTGTTTCCTTATATATGTATGCATTTTAGCGTTTTGGTACTTAACATGAGAAAAAACACTCATAACACAAGCCTTTGGTAATGTTGTTCTCTTTCTCTCATTTAGAATGTTATTTATTCTTGTTAGCGTTTTGATATCTAATATACTCAAAACACTGAAATTAAACGTTTTTGTAATGTCGTTCTATTATTATTATTGCATGCATTTATGCGTTTTTGTACCTAACAAGCTGAAAACACTGAAAATACACGTTTTTGGTAATATTGTTTTGTTTCTCTAAAGAGAGAGCTTTTCACGTCTTTTTGCGCTATAGTACATAAGAAGGTGAAAAACGCTTATAATACACTTTTCTGTTCGTATCATTTCGTTTCCCCATATAGGGTTCTTAGCATGCATTTTGGCGCTTTGGTGTCTTACAAGCTCAAAAGCGCTCAAAAAAAAAAAAAAAAGCGTTTTTGGCAACGTTGTTATGGTTCTCCATGAGTGTTTTAAATGCGTTTTAGCGTTCTGGTACGTAAGAAGGTGAAAATTACTCACAAGACACGTATTTGGTAATGTTTACTTTAGCCATATAAAGTGATTTTCATGTACCTTAGGATTTTAGTACCATACAAGCTCAAAAACACTCATAATACACTTTTTTGGTAATGTTCTGTTTTGTTTTGTTTTTCACATTGGGTGCTTTTTATGGATTTTGGCGTTTTGGTATCTAATATAATAATTATAATACATGTTTTTAGTAATATTGCTCTGTTTCCCCAGAGAGAGTGCTATTCACAGCTTTTAGCGTTATAAAAAGATGAAAAATCCCATAATACACTTTTGTTCATATCGTTTCGTTTCCCAATATCTGGTACCTCGTATGCATTTTGGCGTCTTGTTACCTATCCTGCTTAAAAACACTCAAAACACCCGTTTTTTTGGTAATCTTGTTGTTTCTTCATAAAGGATGTTTTGCACTCGTTGTAGTGTTTGTAGAGTAAGAAGCTCAAAAATACTCAAAAAGGACGGTTTTGATAATGTTTTGGTTTGCTATATGGACAGTTTCCCATTGTTTTTAGAATTTTGGTGCCTAATATACTCAAAAATACTGAAATGACACGTTTTTGGTAATGTTTTACCATTTTTGCGTTTTTTGCCTTGAGGTTCTTGTGAAACTATAAAACACTCATTATACACGTTTCTCGTAATGCCCTTTTGTTTCCCCATATAGAGTGCTGTTTTTTTTTGTGTAGGTAACAAGCTCAAAAACACTAAAAATATAACTTTTCGGTAATGATATTCTATTTTTTTTTCTCTTATTGGTTGGTTTACATCCGTTTTAGCGATTTTCTAAGTAAAACACTGAAAAGACGTTTTTAGTAATTTTGTTCTGGATTCCCATATAGACTTACTCTTATATTATTTATCGTTTTGTTTTCTAACATGCTGATAAACACTCAAAGAACAGGTTTCTGGTCAAGACGTTTAATTTCTCCATATAGGTGGCTTTGCATGCACTTTATGGTTTGGTACATAACAATCCGAAAAAAAAAGCTAAAATTATTTTTTTTAATAATATTCATTTGTGACATAATTTCACTGAATTTTGCCAGAATTTTGGCATCTTGGTACCTATGACGAAGAATAACAAAAATAAAAGAAAAAAATGGTATATTTTTATATATTTATTTATTTTTTTCCTCTATAAAGAGTGTTGTTATTTATGGGTTTTAGCTTTTTGGTACTAAAGAAACTTAAAAACACTCAAAACAAATGTTTCTCGTAATGCCCTTTCGTTTCACAAACATAGGGTTCTTTCCATGTATTTCAGCGTTTTTATGGGTAACATGATCAAAAACACTCAAAATACATGTTTTTGGTAATGTCTAGTTACACTTTTCTGGTAATGTCATTTTTTTTTTTTTCCACATAAAGCTAGTTTTGCATGGAGTTTGGGGTTTTGGTAACTAAGAATGTGAAAACACTCAAAAATATACGCATTTGGTAAGGTTGTTTTGTTTCTTAATAACGAGGGTTATTCATGAGTTTCAGCATTTTGGAATCTAAGAAAATTCTCCATATTCATGAGTTTTTGCGCTTTTTGCCTTGTGGTTCTTGTGAAACTATAAAACACTCATTATACACATTTCTCGTAATGTAATTGTGTTTCCCAATATAGACTGCTTTACATCCATTTTCATGTTTTTTCTAGGTAAGAAGCTCAAAAACACTCAAAATATATATTTTCGGTAATGTTATTATATTTCTTCATATTGGTTGTTTTACATCCGTTTTAGCGATTTTCTACGTAAAACACTGGAAGGACACGTTTTCAGTCATTTTGTTTTGGATTCCCATATAGAGTGATTCTTATATTATTTATCGTTTTGGTGCCTAACATGGTGAAAAACACTCAAAAGACATGTTTCTGGTAAAGTCGTTTAATTTCCCCATATAGGTGGCTTTCCATGCACTTTACTGTTTGGTACATAACACTCCGAAAAAAAAGCTAAAATTAATTTTTAAAAATGACAATTTTTTATTTATTTATTTTTTCTCTATAAAGAGTGTTGTTGTTTGTGGGTTTTAGCTTTTTGGTACTAAAGGAACTTAAAAACTCTCAAAATACACGTTTCTCGTAATGTCCTTTTGTTTCACAAACACAGGGTTCTTTGCATATATTTAAACGTTTTTATAGGTAACATGATCAAAAACACTCAAAGTACATGTTTTTGGTAATGTTATTCTGTTTCTCCATAAAGAGCATTTTGCATGCGTTTTCGCGTTTTGGTAGGTAAGGAGCTCAAAAACATTTAAAGCCAAGTTCTTGATAAAATTTGGTTTTATTCCCATATAATGTGAATGCCCTGCTTTTCAGTGCTTTATTGCCTAACACGCTCAAAAACACTCAAAAGACACTTTTCTGGTAATGTCATTTTTTTTCCCATATAAAGCTACCAAAAAGCTAAAACCCACAAATAACACTATATAAAAAAAAGAATTTTTATTTTTTATTTTTTATATTCATCCTCATAGGTACCAAGATGCCAAAATACTGGTAAAATTCAGGGAAATTTTGTGGAAAAAAAGAACATTATCAGAAAAGTTAATTTTAGCTTTTTTTCGAACTGTTATGTAACAAACCCTAAAGTGCATGCAAAGTCACCTATATGAGGAAATTAAACGACTTTACCAGAAACCTGTCTTTTGAGTGTTTTTCAGCATGTTAGGCACCAAAACAATAAATAATATGGAAATCACCTTATATGGGAACCCAAAACAAAATTACTGAAAACGTGTCAATTCAGTGTTTTACGTAGAAAAACGCTAAAACGGATGCAAACCAACCAACATTAAGATAAAGGTATATTTTGAGAATTTTTGAGACTGTTACCTACAAAAAACGCGAAAATGAATGCCAAGCACTCTTTATTGGGGAACAAAAGGACGTTAAGAAAACCTGTATAATGAATGTTTTATAGTTTCACAAGAACCACAAGGCAAAAAAAGCAAAAACTTGTGTAGATGGAGAAGACACCAAAATGCTGAAAGTCATAACACTCTTAATTGAGAAACAGAATAGCCTTAAGAAATGCGTGTATTTTGAGTGTTTTCACATTCTTATTTACCAAAACACCAAATTGCATGCGAAACTAGCTTTATGTGGGAAAAAATAAATGATATTACCAGAAAAGTGTCCTTTCAGTGTTTTAGAGCGTGTTAGGCAATAAAGCACTAAAAAGCAGGGCAATCACATTACATGGGAATAAAGCCAACTTTTACCAAGAACTTTAAGTTTTTATGAGCTCTTTACATACCAAAACGCTAAAACGCATAGCAAACAGTCTTTATGGAGAAAAATAATAACATTCCAAAAAACATTTATTTTGAGTGTTTTTGATCATGTTACCTATAAAAACGCTTAAATAAGCAATATCTATTGCGTATTTAATTGTATTTATTGCGTTTCATTTGGGAAACGAAAGGACATTACGACAAACGTGTATTATGAGTGTTTTTATGTTCCCTAAGAACCAAAAATATAAAACTCCCAAATAACACTCTTTATAGAGAAACCAATATATATATATATATATATATATATATATATATATATATATATATATATATATATATATATATATATATATATATATATATATATATATATATATATATATATATATATATATATATATATATATATATATATATATATATATATATATATATATATATATATATATATATATATATATATATATATATATATATATATATATATATATATATATATATATATATATATATATATATATATATATTTTTTTTTTTTGTTATTCATCTTCATAGGTACGAAGATGCCAAAATTCTAGCAAAATTAAGGGAAGTTATGTGAAAAAAAGAACATTATCAGAAAAGTTAATTTTATCTTTTTTTTCGGACTTTTATGTACTTTACCAGAAACCTGTCTTTTGAAGGGTTTTCAGCATGTTAGGCACTAAAACAATAAATAATATGGAAGTTACTTTATATGGTAATCCATAACAAAATTACTGAAAATGTGTCTTTTTAGTGTTTAACGTAGAAAAACTAGAAAACGGATGGAAACCAACCAATTTTTAAGCAACAGAATAACATTAACAAAAATGTAACCTAAAAAAATACGCGAAAACGGATGGATACCAAAATGCTGAAACTCATGAATAACACTCTTAATTGAGAAACAGAACAACCTTACCAAATGCGTGTATTTTGAGTGTTTTTCATATTCTTAGTTACCAAAACCTCAAATTGCACCCAAAATTAGCTTTATGTGGGAAAAAATGACATTAACAGAAAAGTGTCTTTTTAATCTTTTTGAGCGTGTTAGGCAATAAAGTACCAAAAAGTATGTCAATCACATTACATGGGAATGAAACCAACTTTTACCAAGAAATTTTTTTTTTTTTTTTTTTTGAGTTCATTATATACCAAAACGCTAAAACGGATGCGAAACACCCTTTATGGAGAAACAGAATAATAATACCAAAAACATGTATTTTGAGTGGTTTTGATTATTTTTTCTATAAAAACGCTTAAATACATACAAAGATCCCTATGTTTGGGAAAGGAAAGGACATTACGAGAAACGTGTATTATGAAAGTTTTTAAGTTCCATAAGTACCAATAATCTAAAACCCACAAATAACAGTCTTTATATAAAAAAAAAAAAATAGCATTTTTTTTGTTGTTGTTGTTATTCATCTTTATAGGTACCGAGATGCCAAAATTCTGGAAAATTCAGTTAAATTATGTGGAAGAAAGAACATTATCAAAAAAAAAATCAATAAAAAAAATATCACTCTATATTGGAATCCAAAACAAAATTTTTGAAAACGTGTCAATTCAGTATTATACGTAGAAAAACGCTAAAACGGATGTAAACCAACCAATATAAAGAAATAGAATAACATTACCAAATAGGCATATTTTCAGTGCTTTTCAGTTTGTTACCTACAAAAAACGCGAAAATGGATGCAAAGCGCTCTGTATTGGAAAACAAAAGGACATTAAGAAAACGTGTATAATAAATGTTTTATAGTTTCACAAGAACCAAAAGGCAAAAAAAAAAACGCAAAAACTCGTGAATATGGAGAAGTTTCTTAGATATAAAAATGCTGAAACTCAAGAATAACACTCGTAATTGAGAAACAGAACAACCTTACCAAATGCGTGTATTTTGAGTGTTTTCACATTCTTAGTTACCAAATCCCCAAATTGCATGCGAAACTAGCTTTTTGTGGGAAAAAAAAATGACATTACCAGAAAAGTGTCTTTTGAGTGTTTTTGAGCGTGTTAGGCAATAAAGTACAAAAAAGCAGGGCAATCACATTACATGGGAATAAAACCATCTTTTACCAAGAACTTGCCTTTAGGTGTTTTTGAGCTCCTTACATACCAAAACGCTAAAACGCATGGAAAACACCTTTTATGGAGAAACAGAATAACATTACCAAAAACATGTATTTTGAGTCTTTTTGATCATGTAAAAACACTTAAATACATGGAAAGAACCCTATGTTTTGGAAACGAAAGTACATTACAAGAAACGTGTATTATGAGTGTTTTTATGTTCTTTAATTAAGTTCCAAAAAGCTAAAATCACAAATAACACTCTTTGTAGAGAATAAATAAATAAATAAATAAATAAATATCAATTTTTTTTTTGTTATTCATCTTCACAGGTACCAAGATGCCAAAATTCTGGCAAAATTCAGGGATATTATGTGGAAAAAAGAACATTATCAAAAAAGTTAATTTTTGCTCTTTTTCGAACTGTTATGTACCAAACACTAAAGTGCATGCAAATATGGGGAAATTAAATTTTTCCAGAAACTTGTTTCTTGAGTGTTTTTCAGCATGTTAGGCACCAAGACGATAAATAATATGGAAGTCCCTCTATATGGGAATCCAAAACAAAATTACTGAAAACGAGTTTTTTTTCATTGGTTTACGTAGAAAAACGCTAAAATAGATGCAAATCAACCAATATGAAGAAATAGAATAACATTGCGAAACAGGTATAATTTGTGTTTTTGAGCTTGTTACCTACAAAAAACGCGAAAATGAATGCAAAGCACTCTATATTGGGAAACAAAAGGACATTACGAGAAACTTGAATCATGAGTGTTTTATAGTTTCACAAGAACCACAAGGCAAAAAACGCAAAAACTCGTGTATATGGAGAAGTTTCTTAGGTACCAAAATGCTGAAACTCATGAACACTCTTAACTTAGAAAAGAACAACCTTAACAAATGCGTGCATTTTGAGTGTTTTTCACATTCTTAGTTACTAAAACCCCAAATTACATGCAAAACTAGCTTTATGTAAGAAAAAAAATTGACATTACCAGAATGAGCGTGTTAGGCAATAAAGCATTAAAAAGCAGGGTAATCACATTACATGGGAATAAAACCAACTTTTATCAAGAACTTGCCTTTAAGTGTTTTTGAGCTCATTATATACCAAAACGCTAATACGCATGCAAAACACCCTTTATGGAGAAACAGAATAACATTACCAAAAAAATATATTTTGAGTGTTTTTTATTATTCAACTATGAAAACGCTTAAATACATTCAATGATACCTATGTTTGGGAAACGAAAGGACATTACGAGAAACTTTTATTATGAGTGTTTTTAAGTTCCTTAAGTACCAACAAGCTAAAACCCACAAATAACACTCTTTATAAAAAAAAAATACCCTTTTTTTTTTTTGTTATTCATCTTCATAGCTACCGAGATCCCAAAATTCTGGCAAAATTCAAGGAAATTATTTGGAAAAATGAACATTATTAAAATTAATTTTAGCTTTTTTTCATACTGTTATTTACCAAACCCTAAAGTGTGTGCAAAGCCACTTATATGCAGAAATTAAACGATTTTACCAGAAACCTCTCTTTTGAGTGTTTTCAGCATGTTGGGCATCAAAACAATAGATAATATGGAAGTCACTCTATATGGGAATCCAAAACAAAATTACTAAACACGTGTCAGTTCAGTGTTTTACGTAGAAAAACGCTGAAACGTATGCAAACCAACCAATATGAAGAAATAGAATAACATTACTAAAAAGGTATATTTTGTGTGTTTTTCAGTCTGTCACCTACAAAAAACAAGAAAATGCATGCCAATCACTCTATATTCGTAAACAAAAGGACATTACGAAAACCTGTATAATGAATGTTTTATAGTTTCACAAGAACAACAAGGCAAAAAACGCAAAAACTTGTGTAGATCGAGAAGTTTCTTAGATACCAAAATGCTAAAAAACATGAATAACACTTTTAATTGAAAAAAAAACAGAACAGCCTTACCAAATGCCTGTATTTTGAGTGTTTTCACATTCTTATTTACGAAAACACCAAATTGCATGCGAAACGAGATTTATGTGGGAAAAAATGATATTACTAGAAAAGTATGATTTGTGTGTTTTTGGGCTTGTTAGGCAATAAAGTACTAAAAAGCAGGGCAATCACATTATATGAGAATAAAACCAACTTTTACCAAGAACTTGTCTTTAAGTGTTTTTGAGCTCCTTACATACTAAAACGCTAAAATGCATGCAAAACACTTTTTTATGGAGAAAAATAATAACATTACCAAAAAACTTTATTTTGAGTGTTTTTGATCATGTTACCTATAAAAACGCTTAAATACGCAAAAAAAACTCTATTTGGGAAACAAAAGGACATTACGAGAAACGTGTATTATGAGTGTTTTTAAGTTCCTTAAGTACCAAAAACCTAAAACCCACAAATAACTCTTTATAGAGAAACCAAAAAAAAAAAAAAAAAATTATGTTATTTATCTTCATAGGTACCAAGATGGCAAAATTCTTGAAAATTTCAGGGAAATTATGTTGAAAAAAAAGAACATTATCAAAAAAGTTAATTTTATGTTTTTTTTCGGACTTTTATGTACCAAACCTTAAACTGCATGCAAAGCCATCTGTATTAGAAATTATACGACTTTACCAGAAATCTGTCTTTTAAATGTTTTCAGCATGTTAGGCATCAAAACAATAAATAATACGGAAGTTACTTTATATGGTAATCCATAACAAAATTACTGAAAACTTTTCTTTTCAGTGTTTTACGTAGAAAAAAACTAAAACGGATGAAAACCAACCAATTTTTAAGAAATGGAATAACATTACCAAAAAAGTATATTTTGAGTAGTTTTGAGCTTGTTACAAAAAAAAAAAACGCAAAAAAGGATGGAAACACTCTATTTTGGGAAAGAAAATTAAATTACGAGAAACATGTATAATGGGTGTTTTATAGTTTCACAAGAACCACAAAGCAAAAAAAGCAAAAACTCGTGTATATGTAGAAGTTTCTTAGATACCAAAATGCTGAAACTCATGAATAACATTCTTAATTGAGATACAGAATAACCTTACCAAATGCGTGTATTTTCAGTGTTTTTCACATTCCTAGTTACCAAACCCCCAAATTGCATGTGTAACTAGCTTTATGTGGGAAAAAAAAATGACATTAAAAGAAAAGTGTCTTTTGAGTGTTTTTGAGCGTGTTAGGCAATAAACCACTAAAGAGC
The DNA here is from genome assembly GCF_035594125.1 of Scylla paramamosain. Taxonomy (NCBI): domain Eukaryota; kingdom Metazoa; phylum Arthropoda; class Malacostraca; order Decapoda; family Portunidae; genus Scylla; species Scylla paramamosain. The sequence continues at coordinate 1,868,128 of NC_087193.1, read as the reverse complement.
AGGGGATTGACATTACATATGAATAAAAACAAATTTTACCAAGACTTGCCTTGAAGTGTTTTTGAGCTCCTTACATACCAAAACGCTAAAACGCATATAAAATATTCTTTATGGAGAAATAGAATAACATTACAAAAAACATGCATTTTGAGTGTTTTTGATCATGTTACTAATAAAAAAGCTTAAATATATGGAAAGAACCCTATGTTTCTGAAACGAAAGGACATTACGACAAACGTTTATTTTGAGTATTTTTAAGTTCCTGTAGTATCAAAAAGCTAAAACCCACAAATAACAACACTCATTATAGAGAAAAAAATAAATAAATAAATAAAAATACCGATTTCTTTTCTTTTTTTGTTATTCATCTTCATAGGTACCAAGATGCCAAAATTCTGGCAAAATTCAGTGAAATTATGTCAAAAAATGTCCATTATCAAAAAAGTTAATTTTAGCTTTTTTTTTCGGTTAATTATGTGCCAAACCCTAAAGTGCATGCAAAGCCACTTCTATGGAGAAATTAAACAACATGACCAGAAACCTGACATTACCAGAAAAGTGTCCTTTGAGTTTTTTTCAGCATGTTAGAGACCAAAACGATAAATAACATAAGAGTCACTCTATATGGGAATCCAAAACAAAATTACTGAAAACGTGTCTTTTCAGTGTTTTACGTAGAAAATCGCTAAAACGGATGTTAAACAACCAATATGAAGAAATAGAATAACATTACCGAAAAGGTATATTTTTATGTTTTTGAGCTTGTTACCCACAAAAAAAAAAAAAAGCACTGTATATCGGGAAACAAAAGGACATTACGAGAAACGTGTATAATGAGCGTTTTATAGTTTCACAAAAACCAAGAGGTAAAAAACGCAAAAAACTCGTGAATATGGAGAAGTTTCTTAGATACAAAAATGCTGAAACTCAAGAATAACAATCGTAATTGAGAAACAGAACAACCTTACCAAAAGCGTGTATTTTGAGTGTTTTCACATTCTTAGTTACCAAAACCCCAAATTGCATTCGAAATTAGCTTTATGTGGGAAAAAAAAAATGACATTACCAGAAAAGTGTCTTTTAAGTGTTTTTGAGCGTGTTAGGCATTAAAGCACTAAAAAGCACGGCAATCACATTACATGGTAAGAAAACCAACTTTTACCAAGAACTTGTCTTTAAGTGGTTTTGAGCTTTTTACATACCAAAACGTTAAAACGCATGCAAAACACCCTTTATGGAGAAACACAATAACATTACCAAAAACATGTATTTTGAGTCTTTTTGATCATGTTACCTATAAAAACACTTAAATACATGCAAAGAACCCTATGTTTGGGAAACGAAAGGACATTACGAGAAACGTGTATTATGAGTGTTTTTAAGTTCCTGAAGTACCAAAAAACTATAATCACAAATAACACTCTTTATAGAGATTAAATAAATAAATAAATAAATAAATAACATTTTTTTTGTTATTCATCTTCACAGAGATGCCAAAATTCTGGCAAAATTCAGTGAAATTATGTGTAAAAAAGAACATTATCAAAAAAGTTAATTTTTGCTTTTTTTTTTCGAACTGTTAGATACCAAACTCTAAAGTGCATGTAAATATGGGGAAATTAAACGAATTTTCAGAAACCCGTCTCTTGAGTGTTTTTCAGCATGTTAGGTACCAAAACGATAAATAATATGGTTCATATTGGTTGGTTTGCATCCGTTTCAGCGTTTTTCTATGTAAATCACTGAAAAGACACGTGTTCAGTAATTTTGTTTAGGATTCCCATGTAGAGTGACTTTCATATTATTTATTGTTTTGGTGCCCAACATCCTGAAAAACACTCAAAAGACATGTTTCTGGTAAAGTCGTTTAATTTCCCCATATAGGTGTCTTTGCATGCACTTTAGGGTTTGGTATATTATTATTTAACGAAAAAAAACCTAAGTCCGAAAAAAAAAGTCGAAAAAAAAATTATCTTTTTTGATAATGTTCTTTTCTTCACATTATTTCCTTGAATTTTGCCAGAATTTTGGTATCTCGGTAGCTATGAAGATGAATAACGAAAAACAAGCTATTTTTTTATAAAGAGTGTTATTTTTGGGTTTTAGGTTTTTTTTGTACTTAATTAAGGAACTTAAATATACTCATAATACACGTTTCTCGTAATGTCCTTTCGTTTCCCAAACATAAGTATCTTTGAATGTATTTAAGCGTTTTTATAGGTAAAATAATAGAAAAAAAACACCCAAAATACATATTTTTGGTAATGTTATTCTGTTTCTCCATAAAGGGTGTTTTGCATGCGTTTTAGCGTTTTGGTATATAATGAGCTCTAAAACACTTAAAGGCAAGTTCTTCGTAAAAGTTGGTTTTATTCCCATGTAACGTGATTGCCCTGCAATCACATTATGAGTATTATGAGTATTATAAGTAATTTTAGCTTCATATGTAACAAAACGCTAAAACAAGTGTATAGCACTCTATGTGGATAGAGAAAACAACTTTAAGAAAAAACATGCATATTGAGTTTTCTTTTTTTTTTTTTTATTTGTATGTACGAAAACCCGCAATTGCATGCAAGCCACTTTAAATGGGAAAAGAAAACATCACCAGAAACGTGTCTTTTCTCCATGAAAGATGTTTTAGCGTTTTATTACGTAATAACCGGAAAGAAAACATTCAAACAACACGTTTTTATTATGTTATGTTTATTCTTATAGGCTGATTCTCATGCATTTTAGCGCTTTGGTACTTAAAAAGGGGAAAAACACTCATAATACACGTTTTTGGTTATGATGTCCTGTTTCTCTTTATAGAGAGTTATTTGGCCGTTGTGGTAGAGAAGTTGAATAAACACTCATAATACAACCTAAGAAAAAGAAAAGTTTTTTTGGTAATGAGTCTTAGCGTTTTGATACGTATGAAACTGAAAAACACTCATAATACACTTTTATATCAATATCGTTTCTTAACGTTTTGATACATATGAAACTGAAAAACACTCATAATACACTTTTATATCAATATCGTTTCTTTTCTCCATACAGGGGACTTTGCCTGCATTTTGGCGTTTTGTTACCTAACACGCTCAAAAACACACAAAAAAAAACACAGCGAATATTGTTCTGTTTCTCCATAAAGGGTTTTTTGACGCGTTTTAGCATTCTGGTACTTTAGAAGCTCATTTACATTTAAGCTCAAAAACATTTAAGAGACACGTTTTTGATAATATTGTTTTATTTTCCCTTATTAGTTGTTGACTCATTTCTGGTAATTTTGTTTCGTTACTCCATATAAGGAGCTTTTGCATGGATTCTGAAGGGTTTGGTATCTAATAAGCTCAAAATTCCCAAAATACATATTCCTGGTAATGTTATTTTTCTCTTTAAAGGGTGCTCTGTAAACGTTTTCTTTTCCCATATTAGGTGTCTTGCATGCACTTTGGCGTTTCAGTACCTTACAAGTTAAAAAAAACAAACATTTAATATACATGTTTTTTGGTAACGTTGTTCTGTTTATCCATATAGAATGCTATAAAAATTTTTTTAGCGTTTTGTTACCAAAAAGCTAAAAAAAAAAAATAATCATAATGCACATTTCTGTTCATACTGTTTCGTTTCCACATATCGCGTACTTTGCATGCAATTTGCATGCGTTTTCTTAACTAACAATACTGAATACACACGTTTTTGCTAATGATATTATTATTATTTTTTTCACCATAAAGCGTTTGTTAATCGTGTTTCAGCGTTTTGATATTTAAGAAACTCAAAAACTCTCAAAAGATACGCTTTTGGTAATGTTTTTGTTTTCCCATACAGTGTTTTCCATGTTTCTTTTTTTTTTTTTTTTGCCAGATACAATAAAATAAACACCCAAATGACACATACCTGGTAATATCGTTTCGTCACGAGGTTGTTTTCCATGAATTTTGGCGTTGTGTACCTAACAAGCTGGAAAACAGTTAAAACACAAGTTTTCCGTAATGTTGTTCTGTTTCTCCATAAGGGACGTTTTAGCTTTTTTTTTTTACCTGAGACGCTGAAAGACACTCAAAAGACACACTTTTAGTAATGTTATTTTCCATATACGGTGCTTTGCATGCAGTTTGACGTTTCAGTACCTAATAATCTCAAATACACTCATAATACACTTTTTTGGTGATGTTCTGCTTCTTCATATAGGTTGCTTGGTATACATTTAGGCGTTTTCATAACTAACTTGAGGAAAAACACTTATAATGCACGTTTTTTTATAATGTTGTTCTGTTTCTTTCTATACAGTGCCATTCACGTGTTTTAGCATTTCGATATAAAAGAAACTGAAAAATCCTTATAACACACGTTTCCCTTAATATGGTGATTTGCATATATTTTGGAGTTTTCGTACCTAACAAGCTTAAAAACACTCAAAACACTAATATTTGGTAAAGTTGTTCTGTTTCTACATAAATGGTCTTTTGCAATTATTTTAGTGTTTTGGTGCGTAAGAAGCTCCAAAAAATTCAAAAGTCACGTTTTTTATTATGTTCTTTTCCTTTCCCATATAGGGAGTTTTCCATGTTCTGGTACCTAACAAGCTCAAAAACACTCTTTACGCTTTTGTTAACTTTATTTATTTATTTATTTTTTTTTCATGTTGGGTGCTATGTATGCATTTTGGCGCTTTGGTACCTAACGTGGGTAATGTTGTTCTGTTTCTCCACATAGAGTACTATTCACTAGTTTTAGCGTTTATGGTGAAAAACACTCACAATCAACATTTATGTTAATTTCGTTTCTTTTCCCAATATCGGGTACTTTGCATACAATTTTTTTTTCAATTTAATTTAAAAAAAGCTCCTAATAACTCAAAACACACCTTTTTACTGATGTATTTCTGTTTCTCCATAAACATTCATGTCGTTCTATTATTATTATTGCATGCATTTATGCGTTTTTGTACCTAACAAGCTGAAAACACTGGAAATACATGTTTTTGGTAATATTGTTTCGTTTCTCCAAAGAGAGTGCTTTTCACGTCTTTTTGCGCTATAGTACATAAGAAGGTGAAAAACCCTCATAATACACTTTTCTGTTCATATCGTTTTGTTTCCCCATATAGGGTTTTTAGCATGTATTTTGGCGCTTTGGTGTCTTACAAGCTCAAAAGCGCTGAAAAAAAGGCGTTTCTGGCAATGTTGTTGTTTCTCCATGAGTGTTTTAAATGCGTTTTAGCGTTCTGATACGTAAGAAGGTGAAAATTACTCAAAAGACACGTATTTGGTAGTGTTTACTTTAGCCATATAAAGTGATTTTCATGCACCTTAGGATTTTAGTACCATACAAGCTCAAAAAACACTCATAATACACTTTTTTGGTAATGTTCTGTTTTGTTTTGTTTTTCACATTGGGTGCTTTATATGGATTTTGGCGTTTTGGTATCTAATATAATAATTATAATACATGTTTTTAGTAATATTGTTCTGTTTCCCCAGAGAGAGTGCTATTCACAGCTTTTAGCGTTATAAAAAGATGAAAAACCCCATAATACACTTTTATTCATATCGTTTTGTTTCCCTATATCTGGTACCTCGTATGCATTTTGGCGTCTTGTTACCTATCCTGCTTAAAAACACTCAAAACACCCGTTTTTTTTGGTAATCTTGTTGTTTCTTCATAAAGGATGTTTTGCACTCGTTGTAGTGTTTGTAGAGTAAGAAGCTCAAAAATACTCAAAAAGGACGGTTTTGATAATGTTTTGGTTTGCTATATGGACAGTTTCCCATTGTTTTTAGCATTTTGGTGCCTAATATACTCAAAAATACCGAAATGACACGTTTTTGGTAATGCTTTCAATGTGTTTTGGTGTTCTGGTACTTAAGAACCCCCCCAAAAAAAAAACACTCAAAATACATGTATTTAGGATTGTCGTTCTGTTTCTCCGTAAAGGTTGTTTTGCATGCATTTTATCGTTTAATTACGTAAGAGACAAACACTCAAAACGCATGTTTTTGGTAATGTTGTTTGCTTTCCCCAAAAAGAGTGCTTTGCTTGCACTCCTCGAGTTTTGGTACCTGAGAGTCTAAAAAATACTCATATTACGCGTTTCTGGTAATGTTTTGTTTCTTCATATAGGTTGCTTTGTATGCATTTTGGCGTTTGCCAAGCATGGGGAAAAACATGGGGAAAAACGATCATACTAAACGTTTTCTATGTTGTTCTGTTTTTCTATATAAAAATACTATTCACCTGATTTAGAGTTTTAGTACATAAGCTGAAAAACGCTCATAATGCACGTTACTTTTAATATCGTTTCGTTTCCCCATATCAACTGATTTACATGCATTTTGGCGTTTTGGTACCTAACATGTTGGAAAAATCTCACATCATACGTTTTTAGTAATGTTGTTCTGTTTCTCCATAAAGGGTGTTTTACATGTGCTTTAGCGTTTTGGTATGTAAGAATCCCAAAAAACCCTGAAAGGACACGTTTTTGATAATGTTGTTTCCCATATAGATTATTTTCTATGCTTTTTTAGCGTGGAAATGTCTTTTCGTTACCCCATGTAAGATGCTTTGAATGCATTTTGGCGTTTTGGTATTTAATAAGCTCGAAAACTCAAAATACACGTTTTTTTTTTTTGGAATTCTGTTATTTTTCTCAATAAAGGCTGTTTATATGCATGTTGTCGTTTTGTTACGTAAGCTGAAAAACACTCAAAAGAAACGTTTTGATTAATACTGTTTTCTTTTCCCATATAAGGTGCTTTGCATACACATTGGCTACATCGTATCTAAGAAGATTAAAAACACTCATAGTGCACGTTTTTTATCATGTTGTTTTGTTTTTCTATGGAAAACAAAGCAATGGAAACCTTTTAGGTTTCCATTGCTTTTAGCGTTTTGGTGCCTAATATACTCAAAAAACATCTAAATCACACGTTTTTGGTAATGTCCCGTTATACCATATACTCGTACACTGATTTGTATGCACTTTGGGGTTTTAGTACATAAGAACAACAGGTGACAAAGTGAAAAAAAAAACACTCAAAACACACGTTTTTTCGTAATGCTGTTCTATTTCTCCATGACTTGTGTTTTGCATGCGTTATAGAACTTTGGTACGTAGGAATCTGAAAAACACTAAAAAGACATTTTTTTTGTAATATTTTCTTTTCCCATATAGGATGCTTTTCATGTTCTTTTCATGTTTTCCTAGCTTGCAATTTCAAAAACACTCATAATACACGTTTTTGGTAATGTTCGTTTTACTCATATAGGATGCCTTCTATACATTTATGGATTTTCGTATCTAACGTGGGGAAAACACTCATCACTATGTAACAAAATTTCACTTTTGTCTTGTCTTTGTCCCCAAACCATAATTTTTGTGCTATTTTCATCAAACAAAATAGAAAAAAAAAAGTTATTTTGATCCTGAAACTTTTTTTTTTTTTTTCTTCTTTCTGGTAAGAACAATGAATCTACATTTTTGTCTTGCTTTATTATAGTTTGGGTTACTATTGGTTTTCATGTCAGGTAAAGACCTTTGCAAAATCTCAATTGCTTATCTAATTGCTTTTGAAATGTTCCAAACAAGGTAAAACAATGAAAGAAAGAATATAAAGTGTTATAAAGATTTTTAGTTTTAATTAGATATTTTTTTAACTGACCAGATCTAGCAAGAAATTATTCATATTTACAAGAGTTTGCTTACATTTCAGAAATCTTCGCAAATCTCCCAGAATGTTTTACTAGACACTTTTAGGAGTTTCTAGAATATTTTAGAACATTCCGTTCAATGTAAACATTTCCAGAATATTCTAGAACTTTCTGGAATACAGTAAAAATATGTTGAAGTTTCAAAAAATTTCTAGAGTATACAAGAATGATTCAGAATATTCTAAAGTAGGTTTAAGAATATTCTAGAAAGATTGAGGACATTCTGGAAAACATTCTAGAAAGTCTAAGAATATTCTAAAGTACTGCTTGAAAATATAAAAGTAGCGGTTTGCAGACCACTAATCAGTTTTGCTTTGGCTGCCAGAGAAGACACATCACAAGAAGTGAAATGGCATGAAGAGGCTGCAATCATTTTCCAGATGCATTCTGCTAAATAAGTGGTCAATTCATTAAGACAAGAGCAAAGAAGTTCTCTGTGACAGCATCTCTAAAAAATGGTCAAAAATAGCTATTTTGGGATAAAAAAAAAAAAAATCATTCTAAAAGCCACAAGAATAATGATAGGAATAAAGGACATTTTCTTTTTGTTTTCCAATGAAAAGAGTTGGAAAATAGCGCTTGTTTGTCAAAGACAAAAATCATGTTACATAGTGAATACACGATTTGATAATGCTGTTGTTTTTTTCTCCATATAGAGTGCTATTCATTTGATTTACAGTTATGATACCTGAGAAGATAAAAAAAAAAAAAAATGTCATGATAATTTTTCTGTTATTATCGTTTCGTTTCCCAATATAATGTAATTTGTATGTATTTTAGCGTTTATGTACCTAACACGCTCAAAAACACTTAAAATACATGTTTTTTTTTTGCTAATGTTTTCTGTTTCTCCATAAAAGGGTGTTTTGGACTCGTTTTTGCGTTTTGGTACGTAAAAAGCTAAAAAAAACAAAAAAAACAATAAAAGTATATGTTCTCGATAATGTGTTTTTTTTTCCACATAGAGTGTTTTTCATGTTTTTTTTTTTTTTTTTTTTATCGTTTGGAGCCTAATATGCTCAAAAACACTTAAGTAAAACGTTTCTGATAATGTCGTTCCCTTACCCGAGAGAAGGCGCTTTGCATGCATTTTGGCGTTTTCCTACCTAACAAGCTGCAAAACATTCAAAACATGTTTTTGATAATGATGTTCTTTTTTTCATATATGGTGTTTTGCACGCGTTTTAGCGATTTGGGAAGTGAGAAGTAGGAAACACTTGAAAAACACTTTTTTTTTTTTTTGTAATGATGTTTTCTTTTCTCATATAGGATGCTTTGCATGCACTTTAGCATTTTGGTAAATGATAAGCTTAAAAACACTAATATTAAACTTTTCTCTTAATATTGTATCGTTTCCCAATATCGGATAAATTCCATGCATTTTGGCGGTCGGGTATCTAACAAGCTGAAATACGTTCAAATCACCCGTTTTTTGTATAGTTATGTTTCTACATAAAGGTTGTTTCGGTTGTTTTTCTTTTTGTTTTCCCATCTAGAGTGTTTTCCATGCTTTCCATCGTTTGGTGCGTAATATGCTCAAAAATAGCCAAAAGACACGTTTCTGGTAATGTTGTTCCGTTACCCAATAGTGGATGCTTTGCTTGCATTTTGGCGTTTTGGTACCTAAGAAGCTAATAAACAAAAAAAAAAAAAGTAAATAAATGAATAAATAAATGAATAAAATAAAATAAAATAAATAAATTCAATAAATAAATTCAATAAATGAAATAAATTAATTAATGAATTAATTAGAAATTAAAATACGGTTTAGGCAATGTTGTTCCGTTTTTTTTTTTTTTCCATAAAAAGTGTTTTACATACGTATTAACGTTTTGGTACGTAAGAAGCTGGAAAACACTCAAGACACGATCTTGGTAGTGTTCTTTGCTTTTTCCATATAGGATTCTTTGCATGGCACTTGGCATTTTGCTACCTAACAAGCTCAAAAACACTCATCTCAAACTTTAAAATCTTAGTGATGTTCTTCTGTTTCTTCATGTAAGGTACTTTGCCTTCATAATACACGTTTTTATTAATATTGTTCTGTTTCTCCATATAGAGTGTGTTTTGTTACCTAAGAAGCTGAAAAACACTCATAATACACAATAAATTCCATTCCATATATCGGATACTTTGCATGCATTTTTGGTGTTTTCTTACCTAACAAGATAAAAAAAAACACTCAAAACACACGTTTGTCGTAATGTTATTCTGTTTCTCCATAAAGTGTGTTTTTGACGTGTTTTAGCGTTTTCGTACGTAATAAGCTTAAAAATCTTAAAAGACACGCTTTTTATTATACATTTTTTTGTTTTTCCATATAATTTTTTCCAGACCTTTATTTCTTTTTTTGTTTTTTGTTGCCTAATATGCTAAAGAATTCTCAACGGTCACCTTTCTGGCTATGTTGCTTCGTTACTCCAAACAGGGTGCATTGCACGCATTTTCGTTTTGGTAACTAGATGGAAAACACCCAAAACACATTTCTAATAATGTTATTATGTTTCTCCCTAAAGAACGTTTTCCGTGCGTTTTAGCGTTTTGGTACGTAAGAACCTGATAAAACTCAAAAGACTCGTTTTTTTTCCATATAGGGTACTTTGTACGCACTTTGGTGTTTTGCTACCTATCAAGCTCAAAAACTCTCATAAAACGCGTTTTTTGTAATGATATTATGTTTCTTGAAATAGGGTGATTTTGTTTGCATTTTGGCGTTTTGGTACCTAACATGAGGAAAAACACTCATAATAAACGGTTTGGTTATGTTGCTCTGTTTCTCCATATAGAGTGCTATTCATGTGTTTTAGCATTTTGGTATTTATGGATTTGAAAAACACTCAACAGCTTTTTTTTTTAGCGTTTTGATGCCTAATATACTCAAGAAAAAAAAAAAACAAATGACACGTTTCTGGGAATGTCGTTTCGTTACTCCAAATAGGGTGCTTTGCATATATTTTGGCGTTTTGGTACCTAACAAGCTAGAAAACACTGAAAACACGTTTTTGATAATGTTCTGTTTCTCCATATAGGGCGTTTTGCATGCCTTCTAGCATTTTGGTACTTAGATGCTGAAAATCACTCAAAGGACACTTTTTTCTAATGTTCTTTTCTTTTCTCATATATGGTGCTTTGCACACACTTTGGCGTTTTGGTACCAAAAAATCGTTTTTGGTAATGTCCTTTTTCTTAATATAGGATGTTTTGTATGTATTTTGTGTTATAACACGTTTATAGTAATGTTTTTTTTATTTTTACGTTTTGGTACTAAAAAAGCTTAAAAATACTCGAAAGACATATTTCAATAATGTTGATTTGTTTCCCCATATAGAGAATTTTCCATTTTTATTTATTTTTCTTTTTGTGTTTTGTTGTCTCATACGCTCAAAAACTCCTAAATGACAGGTTTTTGGTAATGTTATTCAAAATATGGTGCTTTGCTTATGGCGTTTTGGTACCTAATAAGGTACATATATATATATATATATATATATATATATATATATATATATATATATATATATATATATATATATATATATATATATATATATATATATATATATATATATATATATATATATGTGTGTGTGTGTGTGTGTGTGTGTGTGTGTGTGTGTGTGTGTGTGTGTGTCTGTGTGTGAATATTTTGTTTGTTGTGTAATAATTTGTATTTATTTTGGCTTTTTGGTACCTAACATGCTCAAAAACACTCAAAAACTACCGTTTTTTGTAATGTTTTATTTCTCCATAAAGGGTGTTTTGCACGCGTTTAAGCGTTTTGCTATGTAAGAAACAAAAAAACACTCAAATGACACGTTTGTTTTTTTGGGGGGTGGGGGTGATGCTCTTGTATCCCCAAATAGAGTGTTTTTCATCTTCTTTTTTTTTTTAGCGTTTTGGTGCCTAAGCTCAAAAATATCCCAAATAACATGTTTCTGGTAATGTTGTTCCGTTACTCCACTGAGGCTGCTTTGCATGCATTTTTGCGTTTTGGTACCTAAGAAACTCAAAAACAGTCAATATGCACATTTTTGGCAATGCTGTTCTGTTTCTCCAAAAAGGGCGTTTTGCATGTATTTTAGCGTTTGGTACATAAGCTGAAAAACAAACAAACAAACAAACACTCGGAAAATATATTTTTGGTAATTTTGTTTGCTTTTCTCAAATAGGATGCTTTGCATGCACATAAGCGTTTTGGTGCCTAACTACCACAAAAATACTCATAATACACGTTTTTTATAATATTGTATTGTTTCTTCATGTAGGATTCTTTGTTTGCATTTTTGGCATCTTGGTACAAAACATGGGGGAAAACAATCATAATACACGTTTTTTGGTAATACTGTTCTGTTTCTCCATATAGACTGCTGTTCACGTGTTTTAGCGGTTTGATACACAAGAAGCTGAAAGATACTCATAATTCACTTTTCTGTTAATATCATTACATTTCCTTATATCGGGTATTTTACTTGTATTTTGGCTCAAAAACACTCAAAACACACCTAATGTTATGTTTATCCAAACAGTGTTTTTTTGGACGTGTTTTAGCGTTTAGGTACGTAAGAAGCTTAAAAACACTCAAAAGAGACGTTTTTTATAATGTTGTTTTGTTTTCCCACGTAGCGTGTGTTCTATGCTACTTAGCGTTTTGCTGCCTATTACGCTGAAAACCCCCAAAATGACAAATTTCTGGTAATGGGAATTCGTTACCGCATATGTGGTGTTTTTTTTTTTTTTTTCCCATGGATTTTGGCTCAAAAACACTCAAAACACACGTTTTTGCTAATGTTATGTTTATCCAAATAGTGTTTTTTTTTTTTTTATGGACGTGTTTTAGCGTTTAGGTACGTAAGAAGCTTAAAAACACTCAAAAGACACATTTTTTATAATGTTGTTTTGGTTTCCCACGTAGCGTGTTTTCTATGCTATTTAGCGTTTTTCTGCCTATTACGCTGATAAACACCTAAATGACAAATTTCTGGTAATGAGAATTCGTTACCGCATATGTGGTGCTTTTTTGCATGGATTTTGTCTCAAAAACTCTCAAAATACATGTTTTTGTTAAAGTTGTTTTTTCTCCATAAAGAGTGTTTTGTATGTTGAAAAACATTAAAAAATAACTTTATTATTAATGTTATTTATTTATTTATTTATTTTTATTTATTTATTTATTTTTATTTATTTATTTTTTTTACTATATAGGGTGTTTTTGTATACACTTTGGTGATTTGTTACCTAACAAGCTCAAAACACTAAAAAGACACATTTTTTATTGTGCTGTTTTCTTTCCCCATATAAAGTGCTTGACATGGACTTTGGCGCTTTGGTACATAACAATGTAACAAATACTAAATATCCACGTCATTAGCATTGTTTCTGTTTTTCTCCATATTGGCTGCTATTCACGTGTGTTAGCGGTTTGTTGCCTAAGATGCTAAAAAAAAAAATACTCATAATACACGTTTCTTTTAATATCGTTTCGTTTCCCATATCTGGTCTATTGCATACTCGTATGTCACACACGTGACTACTCTACCACGGAACCAGGTGCCTGCCTCTCAACTCGTGGCGCTGCCACGTGTATAGCTTGAGGCATACTGGATACGTGACCTCTAGCAGGCTACCAAGCCGATAACGAGGGGTGGAGTTCCATCGAGCTTCAGTCTCCTCCAAGGGTCGCTACAGCTCTGAGGTCGCCTTGGCATACGCTGGGAGCCTCATATACACTCGAGAGCGGTGGTAAGAGTTACACCAGTGTTACACACACACACACACACACACACAAACACATTTATATTTATTTTCTATTATGTATATGTAAAGGTGTTTATTTTTTGTAATTTGTATCTATATGCATTTACTAACTTGGCTTAAGTTATTAACTGAACCAGTCTTTTAAGTTATTCAGTCCAGATTGCCACTCCTTGTTACTTACTTTTACTTACTTTTACTTACTTAAATAATCTTCAATTTTGTATTGTTACTTAATTTAAGGGTTAACTTTAAGATATTAAATAGCAGTTAAAATGTCTCCTTTTCTCTTTTCTTTTAACCCTTTCATTGTTAGTGTGAGCAACACCCCTTCATGGTCCATCCCCTAGAGTTCAGTGTATGCTCACACGTAACAATTGGGGGCCTGTCCGGGATATTACACATGTTTACACATACATATAACTACACTAGTTCCTTTCCTGCTCTCGAGTGTATATGAAGTTGTGCTTATTTCTTTGTTGGTGAATTTTTGCGTTTTTCCGCTTTAAAAGTACGCGAGGTACCGGCGTCTAGTCATAAAAGCGTTAAAAACCTAACAATTGATTTCCTCAGTGTTGCTTTAGTGTCGGTTCGATTCCCCTAGTAGTGACCTTCACCCCGAACTCCGAGACTCCTTAAAACTTGGGAACTTGCGTTCCACTCTTTGCTTGAAAGCAGCGAATACGGCAAGCCATTACAAGTGCTTAAGTGTTAGTTCAATGGTAGTCATTTTGGGGCAGTGATTATCGCTACACTTCTTCGATTCGTTGCCTCTTCAGAAGCACAGTTAAGGCGTTGCTAACCTTGACTCAACTAGACTCAAAAACGAGTCTCTGTCGATGCACGCGGGTCAACTCATTTCTCTCCGACTCGTGGTTTCGAACCTGTCGTTCACGCGGGTCCTTCCGACTCGTGGTGGCGAACCTAGGTCTTGGATCAGGTTTCAGTGTAGGGCTCAGACACACTTGATTTGGTTCAATTGACCTCACGCTCATTAATCATGTCGCATGAGTTAAACTTGGACGCATTTTGCAGTAATCCTTCTGTGGCGGAGCTACAAACTGCCAAAGTGACAAAGAATGATTTAAAGTACATAGCACGACAGTTTAATCTCTCATATCCGTCTGACATTCGGAAGGAAGAACTCCGAACTCAAATCCTAGTTCACCTTGGAGGTGAAGCCACTAGTGCTGCTTCACAGCACGACGCCAGTTTAATGCTCGAACTCGAAAAGCTGAAACTAATGGCAGCAAGAGAAAGAGAGAGAGAAGAGAGAGAACAAAGGCGAGAAGAACTAGCTTTTCAAAAAGAAAAAGCGGAAAGAGATCTGGCATATGTAAAAGAAAAGGAGGAAAAAGAAAGAGAGGAGAGAGAAAAAGAAAGAGAGGAGAGAGAAAAAGAAAGAATCCACGAGACCCAACTCGCACAATTAAAATCTCGATCAACCACCACAGCTGACCTCAAACAAAAGTTAACTAAATACCTCTCACTACTCCCTCAGTTCTCTGACAAGGACCCCGAAACTTTCTTTGGACAGTTCGAGGACACAGCAGTACATTTTGAACTGCCCCGAGAAGACTGGCCTTGGCTTCTTAAACCCAAACTCAGCCAAAAGGCTTTAACTATTTTGAACGGCCTCGAAAACAACACGGATTACGACTGTGTCAAACAGGGCATCCTAGCGGCGTACTCCATTACCACAGAAGGATACCGTCAGTCTTTTCGAAAAATGTTCAAAACTCCGCAACAAACCTATCTAGAGTTTGCCTCAGAGAAACTGAGGGCTCTCAAGCGTTGGCTTAAGTCAGCCGCGATAACCACGTACGACGAATTAGTAAATCTCTTGGCCTTAGAAGAGTTCATGCGTAAGCTCCCTTACTCAGTAATGTTACACATCACCAACAAAGAAGAAACAGATCTTCTCAAAGCCGCTCAGTTAGCGGACCTTTTCTCCCTGGTGAATCGCGAGGCAACCTCAGACAAGCTGACCGAGACTCCTAGTGGTAAGATAAACTCGGGTAACTCAGGGGTTGGTAAAATGACCGGCAGTAGTACTCGACCACCTCTATTTTGTGCTTTTTGTAAACAGCCGGGGCACCTCATAAAGAACTGTCCTAATCCCAAGTGCAAGGTAGCTCAAACATATCCTGCCAAGCCAGTTGCTTCCATACAAGCTCTTCCCTCCTTCCCTGTACCTAAAGACTTATTTGAGCCTTTCAGGTCTGTAGGCACCATCAGCATTGATAACAAGGATCACCCAGTTAAGATTGTCAGAGACACCTGTTCAGCTCAGTCCCTAGTGCTGAAGTCAGCAGTCCCTGGTATTGAACAGTGTTACACAGGTGAAAAGGTATATTTAAAAGACTTCCATGACCCCTTCCCCATTGCATTAGCTAAAGTACATCTTGATAGCCCACTAGTAAGAGGTGAAGTGATAATAGGAGTTAGTGAAGAACCAGCCTTATCCATCCCTAATGCTCAACTACTCCTCGCTAATGACCTAGCTGGCAGTAAGGTGACTCCCCCTTTGGTAATTAGTGACACAATGCTGATGGATAACCCCACTGTACAGTTAGAAGAGCAACAACCAGGCTTATTCCCTGTTTGTGTCACTACTCGTGCACAAGCAAGGAAATCTGATCAGTCTTTCTCACTTCCAAAGAAGAGCCCATCCCCACTTGAACTCAATCAAATATTTTCTGAGAAACTTCTCACTGAGGCTCAACAGGAAGACACTACTTTGACTCAATTTCATGACAAGGTTATCCCTCCAGATCAAATTACTCATTACCCTGCCTTTTACAAACAGGATGGAGTTCTCATGAGAGTGTTCCGGCCCTCTAAGGTCCCAGATGATGCTGCTTGGGCAGAAGCCCACCAGGTGGTTGTGCCTACCATACTCAGACATTCCATACTAGAGATCGCTCATGAAAGTTTTGCTGGTCACTTGGGCATCAAGAAGACATGTGAGAAGATCCTCGCTGACTTTTACTGGCCAGGATTAAGGGAGGATGTGAAGAATTACGTCAGTACTTGTCATCTCTGCCAGATAGCGGGTAAACCTAACGTAACTATCCCACCCCATCCTCTCCAACCTATTGCTGTTCCCTCAGAACCATTTCATAAAATAATAATTGACATTGTGGGGCATCTTCCAAAAACCAAGAAAGGTAATGAATATATCCTAACAATTCTTGACCCAACAACTAGGTATCCCGAAGCCTTTCCGATACGTAAAATCAACACCAACACTATTGTGTCCAAGCTAAACCACTTCTTTACTACCTTCGGGATTCCTCAAACCATTCAGAGTGACCGAGGAACTAATTTCACTAGCGTTCTCTTCACAGAGGTGTTAAAAGAGCTTGGTATCGCACAAACCTTGTCTTCTGCCTATCACCCGCAGTCACAGGGCGCTCTAGAAAGATTTCATCAGACACTGAAAGGACTTCTACGCAAATTCTGTCACGAGCAGGAGAGCGAATGGGATGACGCACTCCCCTACATGCTTTTTGCCATCAGGGAAGCACCTAACGAGAGTACAGGAGTTTCCCCATTCGAGCTCCTGTTCGGTAGGAAAGTGCGGGGACCATTAAGGATTATTAAAGACAAATTGTTAGATTCCACTACCCACAAACTTGTCTCTGTAACTAAATACTTGAACAACCTTAAAGCCACACTCACTAAAGTTCGCACCTTTGCTGATAACAACTTACACAAATCTCAAAACACCATGAAGAAACACTTTGATCAGAAGGCCAGAGTTAGAGTATTTGATAGAGGTGATCAAGTCCTTGCATTCATACCCACACCTAAACACCCATTACAAGTAAAGTATCATGGTCCCTATGAGGTAGTGGAAAAGGTAGGAGATAACAATTACATCATAAACACTCCAGACCGCCGAAAGGCAACACAGTTAATACACGTTAATCTCCTAAAAATGTATAAATGTAGAACCCCTGTGACTGGCGCCCAACCAACCCCTAGAGTAGCTTCCTGTGGTATCATTGAAACCCAGGAGGCTGACTCAGAGTTAAAACTTGCCTCTGTGTGTTCATTGATGTATGATAAATGTATTACCACTGAGATTGACACAAACACCATACATCCCAAGGACACGCAAAACAACACCTACATTATCCAACACTTAGATGGTCAGCTCCGTCATCTTTCATCCTCTCGAGCACTGGATATCTCAAGATTGATCTCTCAGTATGACGTGTTCGGTGACCATCCTAAAATCTGTAATGTCCTCCGCCATGATGTGAAGGTGCTTCCAGGGACCTTCCCTATCAAGCAGTCTCCCTACAGAGTCAACCCCCGGAAACGAGAACAGATGCAGAAGGAGGTCCAGTACTTATTAGAGCAGGGCTTGGCTATACCCAGCAGCTCCCCATGGGCATCACCCCGCCTCCTAGTACCCAAGGAGGACGGACAACTGCGATTCTGCACGGATTACCGACGGGTCAACGCCGTCACCATTCCTGACGCCTATCCTCTGCCTCGGGTAGACGACCTGATAGATGAAGTAGGTCAAGCCAAATTTGTTACTAAGCTGGACCTATTAAAAGGGTATTATCAAATAGCCCTTACTGAAAGAGCTCAGATAGTCTCTGCCTTCATCACCCCTTTTGGACTTTTCCAGTATGTAGTAGCCCCATTTGGCATGAGGAATTGCCCCGCTACTTTCCAGAGGGCAATGAACAAGGTAATGCAGGGATTAAAAGGAGTGCTGGTTTACTTAGATGATATTCTTATTTTTTCACATGACTGGGATGACCACCTGTACCAGATCCAGAATGTGCTCAGCCGTCTGCAGGAAGCGAACCTCACCGTGAAGCTGGCGAAGTCTACGTTCGGAGCTGCCACCGTCTCCTACCTAGGACATCAGATTGGACAAGGCTCCGTCCGGCCCAAGACCGCTAACGTCGACGCAGTACTGAAGTACCCAACTCCCACTACTCGACGCGAGCTCCGCCGCTTCCTGGGCATGGCGGGGTTCTACCGGCGTTTCTGTCCAAACTTCGCAGACGCAGCTGGGCCACTTACTAGACTAACTAGTGGGAATGTGGCGTACGAATGGACCCCTGCCTGCCAGCATGCCTTCAATCAACTTAAGAACTTGCTTGCTCGGGAACCGGTTTTGCGTGCGGCCGACTTCAGTAAACCCTTCATCATACATACTGACGCCAGTGATCACGCTTCGGGTGCCGCCCTCCTGCAAGAATCTGACGGAATCTTTCACCCAGTCGCCTACCACTCCGAGAAGTTCAACATCCATCAGAAGAATTACAGCACTATCGAGAAAGAACTTTCAGCCATTATCTCTGCCATCAAGAAGTTTGAGTACTACTCGTATCTTCAGTCCAACACCCAGCCACTCCAAATCTACACTGACCACAACCCTTTGACTTTTCTCAACAGGAACCGCTTCACTAACCAACGTCTGCTACGGTGGTCTCTACAGCTCCAGCCTTACCACATTGAAATGCACCATATTAAGGGACTGGACAACTGCCTTGCTGACACTTTGTCTCGCCTTCCCACTACGCCTTGCATCACTACCCGTCGCGACCCTGAGGACCCTAGGATCCTGTTGCCGGGGATGCAGTCGTGCCTTGTGAACCGGTCGATGGAGGCAACCGAGGGCCGAGCACTGCCAGAAGAACCATCTACCGGGCCCCAGACTACACACGTTCTGGTGGAATCAACCTTCACGGGACAGGAACCACCTCACTTCTCTAATGACGCAGAGTCATTCCTTCTGCGTCATCCTAAGAAGGGGGGAATGTCACACACGTGACTACTCTACCACGGAACCAGGTGCCTGCCTCTCAACTCGTGGCGCTGCCACGTGTATAGCTTGAGGCATACTGGATACGTGACCTCTAGCAGGCTACCAAGCCGATAACGAGGGGTGGAGTTCCATCGAGCTTCAGTCTCCTCCAAGGGTCGCTACAGCTCTGAGGTCGCCTTGGCATACGCTGGGAGCCTCATATACACTCGAGATCGGTGGTAAGAGTTACACCAGTGTTACACACACACACACACACAAACACATTTATATTTATTTTCTATTATGTATATGTAAAGGTGTTTATTTTTTGTAATTTGTATCTATATGCATTTACTAACTTGGCTTAAGTTATTAACTGAACCTGTCTTTTAAGTTATTCAGTCCAGTTCAGATTGCCACTCCTTGTTACTTACTTTTACCTACTTTTACTTACTTAAATAATCTTCAATTTTGTATTGTTTCTTAATTTAAGGGTTAACTTTAAGATATTAAATAGCAGTTAAAATGTCTCCTTTTCTCTTTTCTTTTAACCCTTCCATTGTTAGTGTGACCAACACCCCTTCATGGTCCATCCCCTAGAGTTCAGTGTATGCTCACACGTAACACATACAATGTGGAGTTTTATGCCTCATAAACTGGAAAATGCTTAAATGACATGTTTTGGTAATGTTTCTCCATAAAGGGAGTTTTACACCTGCTTTAGCGTTTTGTTATGCAAGAGGCTCAAAAACATTTAAAAGCCCTTTTTTTAATAATGATTTGTTTTCCCACATAGAATGTTTTCCATACTATTTAGCTTTTTAGCTTTTTAATGTGTTACGACCACCATTCCGAGCCCCTTCACCAAACTGGACTAGCTTCATTTCACATAATTCACGTTATTGATAATGTTTTTTTTTTTTTTTCTGTTTCTCCATATAGAAAGAAAGCTATTAAGATGTTTCAGCGTTTTGGTACATAAGAAGCTGAAAAACACTCACAATAAACTTTTTTGTTAATATCGGTCAGTTTCTTTATATCGGGTATTTTGCATGCATTTTGGCGTTTTGTTAACTAAGTTCAGAAATAATCAAAACAGATCTTCTTCCTTATGTTTTTTTTTCTGTTTCTCTAAAAAAGATGTTTTGGACAAGTTTTAGCGTTTTGGTAGGTTAAAAGCTAAAAAAAAAAAAAAAAAAAACTCAAACAACACGTTTTAGATAATGCTGTTTTGTTTCCCCATATAGAGTGTTGTCCATGTTTTTTTTTTTTTTTAGCGTTTTGGTTAATATGATAAAAAATCCACCCCCAAAAATAAACAAGGTAATGTCATTTCGTTACCCCAAATAGAAATGAGTTTTTTGGTTCTTATCAAGCTCAAAAAACTCAAAACACTCGTTATAGGTAATGTTGTTATGATTATCTATAAACTGTTTTACACGCGTTTTAGCATTTTGGTACCTATGAAGCTGAAAAAAAACAGTGAAAAGACAAACTTTTGATAATGTTTACTTTTTCTATATAGGGTGTTTTCCATGCCTTTTTTTTAGTGTTTTCTTGCCTAATTCGTTCAAAAATTTCTGAATGGTAATATCGTTTCGTTACCCTATGTATGGTGCTTTGCATACATTTTCTCGTTTTGGAAGCTAATATGGCCAGAACTCTTAAAATACATGTTTTCTGTAATATAATTTTCTCCATAGAGGGTTTTTTGTATACGTTTTAGCGATTTAGATCGGAAAAAAAGATGAAAACACTCAAAAGACACGTTTTTTAATAGTTTTGATTTTTTTTTTCACCTTTATATGGTGCTTTGCATTCACTTTTGCTACACAAGCACAAAAACAGTGAGAAAACACTTTTTTGATAATTCTGTTTTTTTTTTTTTTCCATATGAGATGCCTTCCATGCATTTAAGCGTTTTGGTACCTAACAAAAAAAAAAAAAATATACATATTTTTTTAAATGTTCTCTTCTCCATATAAAGTACTATTCACGTGTTTTAGCGTTTTGTTACCTAAGAAGCTAAAAAAATACTCATAATACACGTTTCTGTTAGCATTGTTTCGTTTCTACATGTCGAGTGTTTTACATTAATGTCGTCTTTTTAATACCAAAAAAGATGGAAAATGCTTGAATCGCACTTTTTTAATTTTTAATCACACATTTTAGCGTTTTATAACATAAGAAGCTCAAAAACACTCAAAACACTTTTTGATTACATATTGTTTTGTTTACACATGAATAGCTTTCAATGCCATTCATCGTTTTTTTTTTATCTGCTTAATACGCCCAAAACATCCAAATAACACGTTTTTAGTAATGTTGTTTCGTTACCCAAAATAGGGTGTTTTGCATGCATTTTGGCGATTTGGTACCAATAAGCTGGAAAACAATGAAAACACTTTTTTGGTAATGTTTTTGGTAAAGTGCGTAACATAATAAACATTATGTTGTTTTGTTCCTTCATAAAGGGTGCTTTGTGTACATTTTGACGTTTTGGTACCTAACATGGGAAAATACAAGTTTATCTTAAAATCGCATATTAGCGTTTTAGTACCTAAAAAGTTTAAAAACACACAAACAACCTAAATCTCAAGCAAAATACTTTTTTTTTATGGAGAAAGAGAATAATTAAAAAAAATATATTATTTTGAGTGTTTTATGTAGAAATATGCCAAAATGCATTGTAGGTACGCTATATGGGGAAACGATAAGACATTACGAGAAATGTGTATTATGATTGTTTTTGAGCGTCTTAGGTAACAAAACGCTAAAACGCATGAATAACACGCTATGGAGCAACGACAATTTTTTTTTTTCATACTAGGCACATAAACACTAAAAAAAGCATGGAAAGCACCCTATATGGGAATAGAAAACAACTTTACCAAAAAGGTGTTTTTCAGTGTTTTTCATTTTCATACGTACGAAAACTCTAAAACGCAGGTAAACACCTTTTGAGCAAAAAAAAAAATAAATAAATAAAAAAATAAATAAATAAATAAAAAAGTAATAAATAAACAAATAAATAAATAAACTACCAAAAGAAGCATTTTCAGTTATTTTGAGCTTGTTACGTAGAAAAACGTCAAAATGCATGCAAAGCACCCTATATGGGAAACGAAAGGACATTATCAGAAACGTGTATTATGAGTGTTTTTGAGATTCTTAGGTACCAAAAAGAAAAAAAGCGTGAGTAGCAGTCTTTATGGAGAAACAAAACGAACCCCCCCCAAAAAAAAACGTGTTTTTCAGTGTTTTGATCTTGTTATGGACCGAAACCCCAAAATGCATACAAAGCAACCTATAGGGGGAAACGAAAGGATATTACGATAGATATGTATTATCAGTATTTTTGAGCTTCTTAGAAACGAAAACCCTGAAACGCTTGTATAGGACACTATATGGAGAAACAGAACATTACCAAAAAACTTGTATTTAAGTGTTTTTCACATTGTTAGCTACCACAATGCCAAAATTTATGCAATGCACACACTCGTATATGGGGAAAAGAGACGACATTTCCAGAAACGTGTCTTTTGAGTGTTTATGAGCTTGTTAGGCAACAATACGCTAAAAAGCATGGAAAGCACCCTATATGGGAAAAGACAGTAACAATTCCAAAAAAATTTGTCTTATAAGTGTTTTTGATTTACGAACCAAATTTCTTAAAGGGATAAAAAAAAACACACATTTTTGTATAAATGGAGCAAAAATTTTTTAACTATTTTATTTATTTATTTATTTTTATTTTTTAGCTTGTTATGTACAAGATTTTCTAAAATCGATGCAAAATTCCCTATATGGTGATAGAAGGAACATTACGAGAAAAGTGTATTTTCATCTTAGGTATAAAAAACACGAAAACGCATGAATAACAGTCAATAGGGAAAAACTGATAAACATTAAAAAAAAAAACGTGTATTTTGAGTCTTTTCACATTGTTAGGTACCTAAACGCCAAAATGCATCCAAAGCTTCCTAAATGAGGAAATGAAACGACATTATCAGATACGCGTCTTTTGTGTGTTTTTCAGCGTGGCGAGCACCAAAAAACCTAAATACTCGTAGCATGGGAAGCACCCTATGTGGGAATATAAATGAAAATTACCGAAAACGTGTCTTTTGAGTGTTTTAAGCTTCTTACTTAACAAAAAGCTAAAATGCATGCAAAACACCATTCATGGAGAAATAGAATAACATTACCAAAAACGTGCATTTTCAGTGTTGGGTTTATTTCGTACAAAAACACCAAAATGCTTCGATATCACCCTATATGAGGAAACGAGAAAACATTAACAGAAACGTGTATTATATATATATATATATATATATATATATATATATATATATATATATATATATATATATATATATATATATATATATATATATATATATATATATATATATATATATATATATATATATATATATATATATATATATATATATATATATATATATGTATATATATATATATATATATATATATATATATATATATATATATATATATATATATATATATATATATATATATATATATATATATATATATATATATATATATATATATATATATATATATATATATATTTTTTTTTTTTTTTTTTTTTTTTTTTTTTTTTTTTTTTTTTTTTTTTGAGTTCCTTAGGTACCAAAACGCTAGAACGCGTGAATAGCACTCTATATAGAGAAACAGAACAACATTACTAAAAACGGGTTTTTAGTTTTTTTTTTTTTTTTGGGTAGCGAAACTAAAAAAAATGCTTGTAATGCATCCTATATGGGGAAACGAAAAGACATTACGAGAAAATTATATTATGAGTGTTTTGAGCTACTTAAGTACCAAAAAGCTAAAACGCATGAATATATGAAGAAACAAAACAGTATTACATAAAACGTGTATTTTGAGTGTTTCTCACATTGTTAAGTACCAAAACGCTAAAATGCATGCAAAACCCTCTATATGGATGAACGAAATTATAATACCATAACCGTGTCATTTGGTTGTTTTGAGCGTGTTAGGTATCAAAACGCTAAAATGCAAGGGAAGTACTATGTATGGGAATTCAAAGTAACATTATCAAAAACGTGTCTTTAGAGTGTTTTTGACCTTACGTGCCAACGCGATAAAACGCATGCAAAACAATCGTAATGAAAAAACAGACTAACAATACTATAAACATGTTTTTTGAGTGTTTTTTTCTTTTATATGTTACTACGTACAAGAACGCAAAAATGCATCCAAAGCCCTCATATGGGAAAACGAAAGGACATTACAAAAACGTGAAATATGAGTCTTCTTGAGTTTCTTATGTTGAAAAAAAAAAACGCCAAAACGTGTGAATAGCACTCTTTATGGAGAAACTCAAAAATATTAACAAAAACCTGTTTTTCTTTTTTTTAGTGTTTTTCACTTTATACCAAAATGAAAAAAAAAATGCGTGCAATTACCCTAAATAGGAAAAAGGAAAGATAATTACGAGAAACGTGTATTATGAGTGTTTTGAACCTTTTTCTTACCAAGACGCAAAAACGTATGAATAGCAAACTACATGGAGAAAAGTACAACATTACTAAAAAGTGTATTTTTAGTGTTTTTCACATTGTCAGATACCAAAACGCAAAAAAAGCATGCAGAGCCACCTATATGTGGAAACGAAACGACATTACCAGAAATATGTCTTTTGAATGTTTTGGAGTGTGTTAGATACCAAAACGCAAAAAAGCATGGAAAGCCCCCAAAATGGGAATATTACCAAAAACGTGTCTTTAAAGTGTTATTTTCCTTCTTACGTACCAAAACGTAAAACACACTTTAAAAAGACACAGTATAACATCATTAAAAACGTGTATCTTCAGTGTTTTTGAGCTTATTTCGTACAAAAACGACAAAAAATATGCATAGCCCCCTATATCGGAAAACGAAAGAACATTACGAGAAACGTGTATTTAAAGTGTTTTTTTTTTTTTTTTATGCACAAAAATGCTAAAACGCGTGAATAGCACTAAATGGAGACACAGAACATTACCAGAAACATTTTTTTTGTTTTACCTTGTTAGGTATCGAAACGCCAAAATGCATACAAAGCATCCTATATGAGAAAACGAAAGGAAATTACGAGAAATGTGTTATGAGTGTTTTTGAGTTTCTTAGGTACCAAAAAGCTAAAAAGAGTGAATAGCAGTCTTTATAGAGAAACAAAACGAACGTGTTTTTGAGTGTTTTTTTTTCATCTTGTTATGGACCGAAACGCCAAAATGCATGCAAAGGAACCTATATGGGGGAAACGAAAAAGATATTACGAGAAATGTGTATTACGAGTGTTTTTGAGCTTCTTAGATACGAAAATGCTATCTCTGTATGGATAAAGAAAACAACATTACCTGAAATATGTATTTTGGGTTTGTTTTTTTTATATGGTTAGGTATCAAAACGCCAAAATGTATGCAAAGCCCCTACATGGGGAAATGAAACGACGTTACCAGAAACGTGTCTTTTGTGTGTTTTTCAGCGTATTAAGCACCAACACTCTAAATAGCTTGTAAAGCACCCTATATAGGAAAACAAAACAATGTTCCCAAACAAGTGTCTTTTGAGTGTTTTTTGAGCTACTTACGTACCAGAACGCTAAAACGCCTGTAAAACGTTCTTCATGGAGAAACAGAATAACCAAAAAACGTGTATTTTGAGTGTATTTGAGCTTGTTACGTCGGAAAAAGGCAAAATGCATGCAAAGTACCCTATATGAGAGAAACGAAAAGACATTAGGAGAAGCGTGTATTTCCAGAAACGTGTCTTTTGAGTGTTTATGGCACCAATATAATAAAAAGCATGGAAAGCACAATATACGAGAAAAAAAAGCAACATTACCAAAAACGTGTCTTTTGGGTGTTTTTTGAGCTACTTACCTACCAAAACGCTTAAACGCATGCAAAACACCATTTATGGAGAAACAGAATAATGTATATAAAAAAGGGATATTTTTAGTGTTTTTGAGCTCGTAGAAAAATGCCAAATTACATGCAAAGTACCCTATATCGGGAAACAAAAAGACATTATAAGCAACAACAAAATCATGAGTTTTTTTTTACTTTTTTTCCACAAAGTTAGGCAGCAAAACCCCAAAATGCATCCAAATCACGTTATTTGGGGTAAGGAAATGACATTACCAGAAACGCGCTTTTTTATCATTATATAAGGCATTAAATGCTAAAAAAAAAAAAAAAAATCGTGGAAATAACTATATTTAAAAAAAAACGTGTCATTTGAGTGTCTGTGTTTTACGCACCAAACTGCTAAAACGCACCAAACCAAAAAAAAAAAAAAAAAAAATCAGCAAAAAAATTCAGCAAAAATATTTCTTTTGAGAATTTTTGGGCTTGTTACGTACCAAAACAGCATAATGTATGCAAATTACCAGATATTGGGAAAGGAAATGATTTTAACAGAAATGTTATGAGTGTTTATCAACTTCTTATGCAATAAAATGCTAAAATATATGAATAACACTCTATATGGAGAAACGGAGTAACATTATGAAAAACATGTATTATGAGGGTTTTTCTACATATTAGATACTAAAACTCGAAAATGCATTCAGAAGATATGTAACTAGAAATGTCGTTTCGTTGCCCAATACATGGTGCTTTACATACATTTTAGCGTTTTAGTACATAACATTGTGGAAAAAAAACAAACTCAAAATACACTTATTTGGTAATGTTGATCATTTTATTCATATAGAGTGCTATTCGCATTTAGGTACCTAAGAAGCTCTAAAACACTCAAATTACACGTTTCTCGTAATGTCTTTTCGTTTCATTATATAGGATACTTTGCATCCATTTTGACGTTTTTCTATGTAACAAGCTCAAAAACTCTCCAAACACACGTTTTTTGATAAAGTTGTTTTGTTTCCCCATAAAGGGTGTTTTGCATGTGTTTTAGCGTTTTGGTACATAACTAGCTCAAAAACACCCAAAATACACGTTTTTGGTTAAATCGTTTTGTTTTTCCATATATGGTGCTTTGCATTCTCTTAGCCTTTTGGTGTTTAACACGTTCATAAACATTGAAAAGATACGTTCCTTTAAATAGAGTCTTTTTTCCCCATATAGCGTGCTTTGCATTCATATTGGCGTACTGTTACCTTACAATGTGAAAAACACTCAAAATCCACGTTTTTGGTAATGTTGTCCTGTTTTTCCAAATATATTGCTTTTCATGCGTTTCAGCGTTTTGATACCCTAAGAAGCTGAAAACACTCAAAATAGACGTTTTTTTTCATTTCTTTTCGTATTTTGATATTGATTTATATAATGTTTTTCTCTTTCTCCATAAATAGTGTTTTGCATGAGTTTTAGCGTTTTGGTACGTTAAAAGAAAAATAATAAAAAAACAAAAGTCACGATTTTCGTTGTGTTGTTTTCTATTCCCATACTATTTCCATACTTCTTAATGCTTTATTGCCTAACATATACAAAAACAATTAGAAGATACTTTTCTTGTAATGCCGTTTCTTTTTCCCATAAGGATTTTCATGCATTTTAGCGTTTGGTAACTAGCAATGCGAAAACTCTCAAAATACATGTTTTTGTTGTTCTGTTTCTCCATATATATTGCTATTCATGCATTTTAGCTTTTTGGTACATAAGAAGCTCAAAAACACTCATAATACATGTTTCTCGTAATGCCCTTTTTATTTCACCATATGAGGTAACTTCCATACATTTTGGTGTTTTGGTAGGTAAGAATGTGAAACAACGCTCAAAATACACGTTTTGGTAATGTTGTTATTTCTCCACATAGTGGTATTCTGGCGTTTTAGCGTTTTTGGTACCTAAGTTAATCAGAAATTTTCATAACGCACTATGCTCGTGAAGTCCTATCGTATCCCGATAGAGATTTTTTAGATGCGATTTTTTTTTTTTTTTTTGTATGTAACGGCCTCAAAAAAAAATTAAATTAAAAAATTTAAAGTATATATTTCTGATAAAGTTATTCCGTTTCTCCATCAAGGGTGTTTTACATGCATTTTAGCGTTTTAGTACGTAAGTTGCTCAAAACATTCAAAAGACACGTTTTTGGTAATGTACACCAAAAACGTGTATTTTGATTTTTTTTTTTTTTTATGTAAAAAAAAAACAACGCCAAAATACATGCATAGCACCCTATATGTTGATACGAAAGGACATTACGTAAAAAGCATGGAAAATATTCTTTATAGAGAAACAAAATAACATTGTCAAAGTCGTGTATTTTGAGTGTTTATCACATTGATAGGTACCAAAACGCCAAAAGGCATGGAAAATCCCCTATACGGGCGGATGAAATTACAAAACAAGAAAGGAGTCTTTTTCTGTGTTTTCAGCGTGTCAGGTGCCAAAACGTTCATGGAATACACCCTAAATCAGAGTATAAAAGAATATTACAAAAAAACGTGTCTTTTGAGTTTTTTTGAGCTTATGTACAAAAACGCTAAAATTCATGCAAGGGACCCTGTATGGGGAAACGAAAGGACATTACGTAAAAACGCGCGAGTAGAACTCTATATGGAGAAAGAGAAGAACAGTACGAAAAACGTGTATTTTGAATGTTTTTCACTTTGTTAAATATCTAAATGATAAAATGCATTGAAAATACCTTATATGTTGAAAGGAAAGAACATTATGAGAAACGTGTTTTTGAGCTTTTTAGTTACCAAAACGCTTAAATACATGAATATCACTCTATATGGAGAAAAGAACATTATTACCAAATACATTCGTCTTGAATTTTTTTTTTTTTTTCACATTATTAGGTACCAAAATGCCAAAAGGCTTGAAAACTTTTTATATGAGGAAACGAAACGACTGAATTAGAAACGTGTCTTTTGAATAATTTTGAGCATGATGGCACGAAAGCTCTAAAAAACAAGAACATCTCCCTATAATGGAATAAAAACATTAGCAAAAGTTTGTCTTTTTAGTGTTTTTCAGCTTCTTACGTACTAAAACGCTAAAACGCATGGAAATCACCCGTTACAGAAAAACAGAGCAACATTACCAAGAAGGTTTATTTTGTGTTTTTGACCTTGTTATGTACAAAAATGCCAAAGTTCAATGAAAGCACCCAATATGGGGAAACGAAAAAGCATTACGAGAAACGTATTAGTGTTTTCAGCTTCTAAGGTGCCAAAACGCTAAAACGTGTGAATAGAACTCTAAATGGAGAAACAGAACAAACCAAAACAAAACGAAAAACGTGTATTATGAGTGTTTTTGAGGTTCTTATGTACCAAAACACTAAAACGCATGAATGGTACTCTATACGGAGAAAAAGAATAACATTACCAAAACCATTGTCACATTGTCAGTTATCAAAACGCCAAAATGCATGGAAAGTCACCTATATGGAAAAACGAAACGACATTATAAGAAACGTGTGTTTTGGGTGTTTTTCGAACGTGTTAGGAACTAAAACGCTAAAAAGCATGAAAACCACCTTATATGGAAATAGAAAATAACATTACTAAAAACATGTCTTTAGGAGTGTTTTTGAGCTTCTTTCGTACCAAAACACTAAAACGCATACAAAACACCTATTATGAAGAAACAGAATAGCATTTCGAAAAACCTGTTTTTTGTGTGTGTTTTTGAGCTTGTTACCTACAAACGCTAAAGCGTGTGAATAACACTATATGGAGAAACAGAACAACATTAACAAAACATGCATTTTCAGTCTTTTCACATTGTTAGTAACCAAAACGCCAAAATGCATGCAAATTCTGCTATATGCGGACATAAATGACATTACTTCAAATGTGTCTTGAGAAACAGAATTCCATTAACAAAAGACTAATTTTCAAATGTTTTTCACATTGTTAGATCCCAAAAAGCGTATTAGGCACAAAAAAAAGCTAAATATTATAGAAAGCTCCCTATATGAGAAACTAAAACAACATTAACGAAAATTTCTCTCGAGTGTTTTCAAGCTTCTTACGTACGAAAACGTTAAAACGCCTGCGAAACACCTTTTATTGAGAAACATTACCGTTACCAAAAAAATTAACACGTTACCAAAAAGGTGTATAATGGGTGTTTTGTTACTTTTTAATTATTTATTTATTTTTTACTTATGACGCACAAAACATTAAAAGCAACGAAAAACGAAAGGACATTACGAGAAACGTAAGTTAGGTGTTTTTGTGCTTCTTAGGTACCAAAATGCTAAAACGCATAAATAGCACTCTTTATTAAGAAACAGAACAACATTATCAAAAAAGTATATTTTGAGTGGTTTTCTACATTTTCAGTTACCAAAAACGCAAAAAAGCATGCAAAGCCAGCTATATGGTGAAATAACATGACATTATTAAAAACCTGTCTTTTAAGTGTTTTTTTTTTTATTTTCAGCGTGTTAACAGTAAAAAGCTAAAAAGCAGTGGAATCACTCCATTTGGGAAAAAAAAAGCAGTGGTATCACCCCATTTGGTAAAAAAAAAGAAAAACATTACAAAAACCTGTATTTTTAAAATATTTTTACGCTTTTACATGAAAAAAAAAACGCTAAATCACATGCAAAAACCTTTTTTGGAGAAACAGAATAACATTGCAAAAACATGTATTTTCAGTGTTTTGAGCTTCTTATTAAGAAAAAAAAACACGTTAAAATACATGCAAAGCACTATATATGTAGAGACGAATGGACAATAAGTGATAAGTGTATTTCGAGTGTTTTTGAGTTTTAGGTACCAAAAACGCAAAAACGTGTTTTTGGTGTTTTCCACTTTGTAAGGTTCCGAATCGCCAAAAAAGCATACAAGGCATCCTTTATAAGGAAACAAAAGGACATTATGTGAAACGTGTATAATGAGTACCAAAACGCTAAAACGGCTCAAAAGTAGTCTATATGGACAAACAGAACAACATTACATAAAAAGTGTATTTTCACGGTATTTCGCACTTAAGTACCAAAACACCAAAATGCATCTAAAGCCCTTTAAATGATGAAACGAAACGACATTACGTTTCTTTTGAGTGTTTTCGTGTGAGAAACCAAAACGCTAAAAAGGCACCATATTTGGAAATGAAAAAAAAATATATAAAAAATAACATTACCAAAAATGCGTATATACAGTATTTTTGACCTTATGTACCAAAACGCTAAAATGCGTGCAAAACAACCATCATAAAGTAACGTGTATTTCATAAAAAAAATAAAATAAAAAATAAATGAAGGCCATTTCTAGTGTTTATCTATTTTACCATTTTTTTGTATGTAACAAGCTAAAAAAAACTCAAAATATACCTTTTTGGTAATGTTAATCTATTTCTTTTTTATTGGTTATTTTGCATCTGTTTTAGCGTTTTTCTACGTAAAACACTGAAAAAAAAAATTTTTCAGTAATTTTGTTTTGGATTCCCATATAGAGTGAATTCCATATTATTTATTGTTTTGGTGCCTAACACGCTAAAAACACTCAAAAGACAGGTTTCTGGTAAAGTCGTTTAATTTCCCGATATAGGTGGCTTTGCATGCACTTTAGGATTTCGTACATAACAGTCCGAAAAAAGGGCTAAAATTTTTTTTTTTCATAATGTTCTTTTTTTCACAACATTTTCCTAAATTTTGCCAAAATTTATCGCATCTCGGTACCTATGAAGATGAATAAGAAAAAAAAAAAGCTATTTTTTTATTTTTTTTATAAAGAGTGTTATTTGTGGGTTTTAGATTATTGGTACTTAAGGAACTTAAAAAAACACTCATAAGACACGTTTCTCTTAATGTCCTTTCGTTTTCCAAACATAAAGATCTTTGAATGTTTTTATAGGTAAAATAATCAAAAACACTCAAAATACATGTTTTTGGTAATGTTATTCTGTTTCTCCGTAAAGAGTGTTTTGCATGCGTTTTAGCGTTTTGGTATATAATGAGCTCAAAAACGCTTAAAGGCAAGTTCTTGGTAAAAGTTGATTTTATTCCGATGTAATGTGATTGCCCTGCTTTTTAGTGCTTTATTGCCTAACACGCTCAAAAACACTCAAAAGACACTTTTCTGCTAATGTCATTTTTTTTCCCATATAAAGCTAGTTTTGCATGCAATTTGGAGTTTTGGTAACTAAGAATGTGAAAACACTCAAAATACACGCATTTGGTAATGTTGTTCTGTTTCTCAATTAAGACTCAATTATGACTTTCAACATTTTGGTGTCTAAGAAACTTCTCCATATACAAAAGTTTTTGCGTTTTTTGCCTTGTGGTTCTTTTGAAACTATTTAACATTTATTATACACGCTTTCTTAATGTTCTTTTCTTTCCCAAAACATAGTGCTTTGCATTCATTTTCGCGTTTTTTGTAGGTAACAAGCTCAAAAACACTTAAAATATACCTTTTTGGTAATGTTAATCTATTTCTTTATATTGGTTGGTTTGCATCCGTTTTAGAGTTTTCTACGTAAAACACTGAAAAAAACACGTTTTCAGTAATTTGTTTTGGATTCCCATATAGAGGGACTTCCATATTATTCATCGTTTTGGTGCCTAACATACTGAAAACACTCAAAACACAGGTTTCTGGAAAAGTCGTTTAATTTCCCAATATTTGCATGCATTTTAGAATTTGGTACATACCAGTTCGAAAAAAAAATAAAAATTAACTTTTTAATAATGTTCTTTTTTCCACATAATTTCCCTGTATTTTGCCAGAATTTTGGCATCTCGGTACCTGTGAAGATGAATAACAAAAAAAAATAATTGATATTTATTTATTTATTTATTTATTTATTTATTCTCTATAAAGAGTGTTATTTGTGATTTTAGCTTTTTGGTATTTAAGGAACATAAAAAGACTCATAATATACGTTTCTCTAAATATCCTTTCGTTTCCCAAACATAGGGATCTTTGAATGTATTTAAGCTCAAAAATACCCAAAAACACTTTTCTGGTAATGTCATTTATTTTTTCCACATAAAGCTAGTTTTTCATGCAATTTGGGGTTTTGGTAACTAGGAATATGAAAAACACTCAAAATACACGCATTTGGTAAGGTTCTTCTTTTCTCAATTAAAAGTGTTATTCATGAGTTTCAGCATTTTGGTATCTATGAAACTTCTACATATACACGAGTTTTTGCTTTTTTTGCCTTGTGGTTCTTGTGAAACTATAAAACACTCATTATACACGTTTCTCGTAATGTCCTTTTGTTTACCAATATAGAGTGCTTTGCATCCATTTTCGCGTTTTTTGTAGGTAACAAGCTCAAAAACACACAAAAAATACCTTTTTTGTAATATTATTGTATTTTTTCATATTTGTTGGTTTGCTTCCGTTTTAGCGTTTTTTTTCTATATAAAACACTGAAAAAAACACGTTTTCAGTAATTTTGTTTTGGATTCCCATATAGAGACTCAAGATACAGGTTTCTTGAAAAGCCGTTTAATTTCCCCATATTTGCATGCACTTTTGGTACATAACAGTTTGAATAAAAGCAAAAATCAACTTTTTTGATAATGTGCTTTTTTCATATAATTTCCCTGAACTTTGCCAGAATTTTGGCATCTCGGTACCTATGAAGATGAATAAAAAAAAATGGTATTTATTTATTTATTTATTTAATTATTCTCTATAAAGAGTGTTATTTGTGATTTTAGCTTTTTGGTACTTAAGGAACTTAAAAACACTCATAATACACGTTTTTCGTAATGTCCTTTCGTTTCCCAAACAGAGGGTTCTTTGCATGTATTTAAGTGTTTTTACAGGTAACATGAGCAAAAAGACTCAAAATACATGTTTTTGGTAATGCTATTGTGTTTCTCCATACAGGGTGTTTTGCATACGATTTAGTGTTTTGGTATGTAAGGAGCTAGAAAACTCATAAAGGCAATTTCTTGGTAAAAGTTGGTTTTATTCCCATGTAATGTGATTCCCCTGCTTTTTAGTGCTTTATTGCCTAACACGCTCAAAAAGACTCAAAAGACATTTTTCTGGTAATGTCATTTTTTTTTTTTTTTCCACATAAAGCTAGTTTCGCATCCAATTTTGGGTTTTGGTAAATAAGAATGTGAAAACACTCTACATACATGCACTTGGTAATGTTGTTCTTTTTCTTAATGAAGAGTGTTATTCATGACTTTCAGGATTTTGGTGTCTAAGAAACTTCTCCATATACACAAGTTTTAGCGTTTTTTGCCTTGTGGTCCTTGTGAAACTATAAAACATTCATTATACACGTTTTCTTAATGTCCTTTTGTTTCCCAATACAGAGTGCTTTGCATCCTATTTCGCGTTTTTTGCAGGTTACAAGCTCAAAACTACTCAAAATATACCTTTTTGGTAATGTTAATCTATTTCTTTATATTGGTTAGTTTGCATCCGTTTTAGAGTTTTTCTTCGTAAAACACTGAAAAAACACATTTTCAGTAATTTTCTTTTGGATTCCCATAAAGAGTGAATTCCCTATTATTTGTTATTTTGGTGCCTAACACGCTAAAAAAAAAAAAAAACACTCAAAAGACTGGTTTCTGGTAAAGTCGTTTAATTTCCCCATATAGGGGGGTTTTGCATGCACTTTATGGTTTGGTACATAACAGTCCGAAAAAAAAGCTAAAATTAAGTTTTTTTTTATAATGTTCTTTTTTTACATAATTTCCTTGAATTTTCTCAGAATTTTGGCATCTTGGTACCTATGAAGATGAATGAAAAAAAAAGAATTATTTTTTATAAAGAGTGTTATTTCTGGGTTTTAGATTATTGATACTTAAGGAACTTAAAAACACTCATAATACACGTTTCTCGAAATGTCCTTTCGTTTCCCAAACATAGGGATCTTTATATGTATTTAACCGATTTTATAGGTAAAATAATCTAAAAAAAAACACTCAAAATACATGTTTTTGGAAATGTTATTCTGTTTCTCAATAAAGGGTGTTTCGCATGCGTTTTAGCTTTTTGGTATATAATGAGCTCAAAAACACTTAAAGGCAAGTTCTTGGTAAAAGTTGGTTTTATTTCCATGTAATGTGATTTCCCTGCTTTTAAGTACTTTATTGCCTTACACGGTCAAAAAGATTCAAAAGACACTTTTCTGGTAATGTTATTTTTTTTTCCACATAAAGCTAGTTTTGCAGGCAATTTGAGGTTTTGGTAATTAAGAATGTGAAAAAACACTCAAAATACACGCATTTGGTAAGGTTGTTCTGTTTCTCAATTAAGAATGTTATTCATGAGTTTCAGAATTTTGGTATCTAAGAAACTTTTCCATATACACGAGTTTTTCCGTTTTTTGCCTTGTTGTTCTTGTGACACTATAAAAGACTCATTATACACGTTTCTCGTAATGTCCTTTTATTTTCCAATATAGAATGCTTTGCATCCATTTTCGCGTTTTTTGTAGGTAACAAGCTCAAAAACACAATAAATATATCTTTTTCATAATATTATTGTATTTCTTCATATTGGTTGGTTTGCATCCGTTTTAGCGTTTTTTTTTTATGTAAAACACTGAAAAAAAAACACGTTTTTAGTAATTTTGTTTTGGATTCCCATATAGAGGTACTTCCATATTATTTATCGTTTTGGTGCCTAACATACTGAAAAACACTCAAGGGACAGGTTTCTGGAAAAGTCGTTTGATTTCCACATATTTGCATGCACTTTAAAGTTTGGTACCTAACAGTTCATAAAAAAAAAACAAATATTAACTTTTTTGATAATGTTCTTTTTTCCACGTAATTTCCCTGAATTTTGCCAGAATTTTGGCATCTAGGTACCTGTGAAGATGAATAAAAAAATGGTATTTATTTATTTATTTATTTATTTATTTATTTATTCTCTATAAAGACTGTTATTTGTGATTTTAGCTTTTTGGCACTTAAGGACCTTAAAAAAAAAAAAAAAAAAAACTCATAATACACGTTTCCCTTAATGTCCTTTCGTTTTAAGAGAAAGTCGTGTATTTTGAGTGTTTATCACATTCATAGGTACCAAAACGCCAAAAGGCATGCAAAACCCCCTATACAGGCGGATAAAATTAGAAAACAAGTCTTTTTCTGTGTTTTTCAGCGTGTCAGGTGCCAAAACGTTCAATATCATGGAATATACCCTAAATCAGAGTATAAAAGAATATTACAAAAAACGTGTCTTATGAGTTTTTTGACCTTGTTATGTACAAAAACGCTAAAATTCATGCAAGAGACCCTGTATGGGGAAACGAAAGGACATTACGTAAAAACACCCGAGTAGAGCTCTATATGAAGAAAGAGAAGAACAGTACGAAAAACGTGTATTTTGAATGTTTTTCACTTTGTTAAATATCTAAATGATAAAATGCATTCAAAGTACCTTATATGTTGAAAGGAAAGAACATTATGAGAAACGTGTTTTTGAGCTTTTTAGTTACCAAAACGCTTAAATGCATGAATATCACTATATATGGAGAAAAGAACATTATTACCAAATACATTCGTCTTGAATTTTTCTTTTTTCACATTATTAGGTACCAAAATGCCAAAAGGCTTGAAAACTTTTTATATGAGGAAACGAAACGACTGAATCAGAAACGTGTCTTTTGTTTTTTTTTGTGCATGATGGCACGAAAGCTCTAAAAAACAAGAACATCTCCCTATATGGGAATAAAAACATAAGAAAAAGTTTGTCTCTTTAGTGTTTTTTTCAGCTTCTTACGTACTAAAATGCTAAATTGCATACGTACGTACCAAAACGCTAAAATGTGTCAATAGAACTCTATATGGAGAAACAGAACAAACCAAAACAAAACGAAAAACGTGTATTTTGAGTGTTTTTGAGGTTCTTATATACCAAAACACTAAAACGCATGAATGGTACTCTATACGGAGAAACAGAATAACATTACCAAAACCATGTATTTTGAGTGTTATTCACATTGTCAGTTATCAAAACGCCAAAATGCATGGAAAACCACCTATATGGAAAAACGAAACGACATTATCAGAAACGTGTGTTTTGGGTGTTTTTCGAAAGTGTTAGGAACCAAAACGCTAAAAAGCATGAAAACCACCCTATATGGAAATAGAAAATAACATTACTAAAAACATGTCTTTAAGAGTGTTTTTGAGCTTCTTACATACCAAAACACTAAAACACATACAAAACACCTATTATGAAGAAACATAATAGCATTTCGAAAAACCTGTTTTTTGTGTGTGTTTTGAGCTTGTTACCTACAAACGCTAAAGCGTGTGAATAACACTATATGGAGAAACAGAACAACATTAACAAAACATGCATTTTCAGTCTTTTTCACATTGTTAGTAACCAAAACGCCAAAATGCATGCAAATTTTGCTATATGCGGACATAAATGACATTACTTGAAATGTGTCTTGAGAAATAGAATTTCATTAACAAAAGACCAATTTTCAAATGTTTTTCACATTGTTAGGTCCCAAAAAGCGTATTAGGCACAAAAAAAAAGCTAAATATTATAGAAAGCTCCCTATATGAGAAATTAAAACAACATTAACGAAAATGTGTCTATTAAGTGTTTTCAAGCTTCTTACGTACGAAAACGTTAAAACGCTTGCGAAACACCTTTTACTGAAAAACGTTACCGTTACCAAAAAAATTACCACGTTACTAAAAAGGTGTATTTTGGGTGTTTTGTTATTTTTTATTTATTTATTTATTTTTTTATACCTATGACGCACAAAACATTAAAAGCGACGAAAAACGAAAGGGCATTACGAGAAACGTAAGTTAAGTGTTTTTGTGCTTCTTAGGTACCAAAATGCTAAAACGCATAAATAGCACTCTTTATTAAGAAACAGAACAACATTACCAAAAACGTATATTTTGAGTGTTTTTTTTTTTACATTTTCAGTTACCAAAAACGCAAAAAAAGCATGCAAAGCCAGCTATATGGTGAAATAAAATGACATTATCAAAAACGTGTCTTTTAAGTGTTTTTTTTTTTTCACCGTGTTAACAGTAAAAAGCTAAAAAGCAGTGGAATCACTCCATTTGGTGAAAAAAAACAGTGGTATCACCCCATTTGGTAAAAAAAAAATACAAAAAACTGTATTTTTAAACTATTTTTACGCTTTTACATGAAAAACAAAAAACGCTAAATCACATGCAAAAACCTTTTTTGGAGAAACAGAATAACATTTCCAAAAACATGTATTTTCAGTGTTTTGAGCTTCTTATTAAGAAAACAAAATAAAAAAAAACACGTCAAAATGCATGCAAAGCACAATATATGAAGAGACGAATGGACAATAAGTGATTAGTGTATGACGAGTGTTTTTGAGTTTTAGGTACCAAAAACGCAAAAACGTGTTTTTGGTGTTTTCCACTTTGTAAGGTTCCGAATCGCCAAAAAAGCATACAAGGCATCCTTTATAAGGAAACAAAAGGATATTACGAGAAACGTGTATAATGAGTTCTCAAAACGCTAAAACTGCTCAAAAGTAGTCTATATGGACGAACAGAACAACATTACATAAAAAGTGTATTTTGACGGTATTTCGCACTTAGGTACCAAAACACCAAAATGCATCTAAAGCCCTCTTAATGATGAAACGAAACGACATTACGTTTCTTTTGAGTGTTTTTGTGTTAGCAAAACGGTAAAAAGGCACTATATTTGAAAATAAAAAAATATATATATATATAAAAAATAATATTAGCAAATACGCGAATATAGAGTATTTTTTACTTTATGTACCAAAACGCTAAAATGCATGCAAAACACCCATCATAAAGTAACGTGAATTTCATAAAAAAATAAAAAAATGAAGGCCATTTGTAGTGTTTATCCATTTGAGCGTTTTTTTTTTGTAGGTAACAAGCTAGAAAATACTCAAAATATACCTTTTTGGTAATGTTAATCTATTTCTTTATATTGTTTTCTGTATAGCGTTTTCTACGTAAAACACTGAAATAAAAGGTTTTCAGTAATTTTGTTTTGGATTCCGTATAGACTGAATTCCATATTATTTATTGTTTTGGTGCCTAACACGCTAAAAACACTAAAACGACAGGTTTCTGGTAAAGTCGTTTAATTTCCCGATATAGGTGGCTTTGCATGCACTTTAGGATTTCGTACATAACAGTCCGAAAAAAGAGCTAAAATTTTTTTTTTTTATAATGTTCTTTTTTTTCACAAAATTTCACTGAATTTTGCCAAAATTTATCGCATCTCGGTACCTATGAAGATGAAAAAATAAAAAAAAAAGCTATTTTTTTATTTTTTTTATAAAGAGTGTTTTTTGTGGGTTTTAGATTATTGGTACTTAAGGAACTTAAAAAAAAACATTCATAATACACGTTTCTCTTAATGTCCTTTCGTTTTCCAAACATAGGGATCTTTGAATATATTTAAGCTTTTTTATATGTAAAATAATCAAAAACACTCAAAATACATGTTTTTGGTAATGTTATTCTGTTTCTCCATAAAGAGTGTTTTCCGTGCGTTTTAAGCGTTTTGGTATATAATGAGCTCAAAAACACTTAAAGGCAAGTTCTTGGTAAAAGTTGGATTTATTCCAATGTAATGTGATTGCCCTGCTTTTTAGTGCTTTATTGCCTAACACGCTCAAAAGCACTGAAAAGACACTTTTCTGGTATTGTCATTTTTTTCCCATATCAAGCTAGTTTTGCATGCAATTTGTGGTTTTGGTAACTAAGAATGTGAAAAACACTGAAAATACACGGATTTGGTATTGTTGTTCTGTTTCTCAATTAAGAGTGTTATTCATGACTTTCAGCATTTTGGTGTCTAAGAAACTTCTCCATATATACTAGTTTTTGCGTCTTTTGCCTTGTGGTTCTTGTGAAACTATAAAACATTTATTATACACGTTTTCTTAATGTTTTGTTTCCCAATACATAGTGCTTTGCATCCATTTTCGCGTTTTTTGTAGGTAACAAGCTCAAAAACACTTAAAATACCTTTTTGGTAATGTTAATCTATTTCTTTATATTGGTTGGTTTGCATCCGTTTTATAGTTTTTCTACGTAAAACACTGAAAAAAAACACGTTTTCAGTAATTTGTTTTGGATTCCCATATAGAGGGACTTCCATATTATTCATCGTTTTGGTGCCTAACATACTGAAAACACTCAAAACACAGATTTCTGGAAAAGTCGTTTAATTTCCCAATATTTGCATGCACTTTAGAGTTTGGTACATAACAGTTCGAAAAAAAAAAAAAAAACTTTTTCAATAATAATCTTTTTTCCACATAATTTCCCTGATTTTTGCCAGAATTTTGGGATCTCGGTACCTGTGAAGATGAATAACAAAAAAAATGGTATTTATTTTTTTATTTATTTATTTATTTATTTATTCTCTATAAACAGTGTTATTTGTGATTTTACCTTTTTGGCATTTAAGGAACATAAAAAGACTCACAATATACGTTTCTCTAAATATCCTTTCGTTTCCCAAACATAGGGATCTTTGAATGTATTTAAGCTCAAAAATACCCAAAGACACTATTCTGGTAATATCATTTTTTTTTTCCACATAAAGCTAGTTTTTCATAGAATTTGGGGTTTTGGTAACTAAGAATGTGAAAAACACTCAAAATACACGCATTTGGTAAGGTTGTTCTTTTCTCAATTAAAAGTGTTATTCATGAGTTTCAGCTTTTTGGTATCTATGAAACTTCTACATATACAGGAGTTTTTGCTTTTTTCCCCTTGTGGTTCTTGTCAAACTATAAAACACTCATTATACACGTTTCTCGTAATGTTCTTTTGTTTACCAATATAGAGTGCTTTGCATCCATTTTCGCGTTTATGTAGGTAACATGCTCAAAAACACAAAATATACCTTTACCGTAATGTTATTCTATTTCTTCATATTGGTTGGTTTGCATCCGGTTTAGCGTTTTTCTACGTAAAACACTGAAAAAAACACGATTTTAGTAATTTTGTTTTGGATTCCCATATAGAGAGACTTCCATATTATTTATTGTTTTGGTGTCTAACCTACTGAAAAACACTCAAGATAGAGATTTCTTGAAAAATCGCTTAATTTCCCTATATTTGCATGCATTTTTGGTACATAACAGTTCGAATAAAAAAAAATAACGTTTTTGATAATGTTCTTTTTTCCATATAATTTCCCTGAACTTTGCCAGAATTTTGGCATCTCGGTACCTATGAAGATGAATAACAAAAAAAAAATGGTATTTATTTATTTATTTATTTAAATATTCTCTATAAAGAGTGTTATTTGTGATTTTAGCTTTTTGGTACTTAAAGAATTTAAGGAAGCTTAAGGAAGTTAAGGAACTCATAATACACGTTTTTACAGGTAACAAGATCAAAAAGACTCAAAATACAAGTTTTTGGTAATGTTATTGTGTTTCTCGATACAGGGTGTTTTGCATACGATTTAGCGTTTTGGTGTGTAAGGAACTAAAAAACTCATAAAGGCAAGTTCTTGGTAAACGTTGGTTTTATTCCCATGATTGCCCTGATTTTTAGTGCTTTATTGCCTAACACGCTCAAAAACACTCAAAAGACATTTTTTTGGTAATATCTTTTTTTTTTCCTACATAAAGCTAGTTTCGCATCCAATTTTGGGTTTTGGTAAATAAGAATGTGAAAACATTCCAAATACATGCACTTGGTAATGTTGTTCTTTTTCTCAGTTAAGAGTGTTATTCATGACTTTCAGGATTTTGGTGTCTAAGAAACTTCTCCATATACATAAGTTTTTGCGTTTTTTGCCTTGTGGTTCTTGTGAAACTATAAAACATTCATTATACACGTTTTCTTAATGTCTTTTTGTTTTCCAATACAGAGTGCTTTCCATCCATTT
Organism: Scylla paramamosain; assembly: GCF_035594125.1. Taxonomy (NCBI): domain Eukaryota; kingdom Metazoa; phylum Arthropoda; class Malacostraca; order Decapoda; family Portunidae; genus Scylla; species Scylla paramamosain. The sequence goes on along the minus strand of NC_087193.1, from coordinate 1,826,093 downwards.
TCGCGTTTTTTATAGGTTACAAGCTCAAAACCACTCAAAATATAGCTTTTTGGTAATGTTAATCTATTTTTTGATACTGGTTAGTTTCCATCCGTTTTAGCGTTTTTCTACGTAAAATACTGAAAAAGCACGTTTTCAGTAATTTTCTTTTGGATTCCCATAAAGAGTGAATTCCATATTATTTATTGTTTTGGTGCCTAACACGCTAAAAAAAAAACACTCAAAAGACTGGTTTCTGGTAAAGTCGTTTAATTTCCCCGTATAGGGGGCTTTGCATGCACTTTATGGTTTGGTACATAACAGTCCGAAAAAAGAACTAAAATTAAGTTTTTTTGATAACTATCTTTTTTTTTTACATAATTTCCTTGAATTTTGCCAGAATTTTGGCATCTTGGTACCTATGAAGATGAATAAAAAAAAAATACTTCCTTATAAAGAGTGTTATTTGTGGGTTTTAGATTATTGGTACTTAAGGAACTTAAAAACACTCATAATACACGTTTCTCTTAATGTCCTTTCGTTTCCTAAACATAGGGATCTTTATATGTATTTAACCGATTTTATTGTTAAAATAATAAAAAAAAAAAAAAACACTCAAAATACATATTTTTGGCAACGTTATTCTGTTTCTTCATAAAGGGTGTTTCGCATGCTTTTTGGTATATAATGAGCTCAAAAACACTTGAAGGCAAGTTCTTGGTAAAAGTTGGTTTTATTCCCATACAATGTGATTGCCCTTCTTTTTAATACTTTTTTGCCTAACACCTTCAAAATAATTCAAAAAACACTTTTCTGGTAATGTCATTTTTTTCAACATAAAGTTAGTTTTGCATGCAATTTGAGGTTTTGGTAATTAAGAATGTGAAAAACACTCAAAATACACGCATTTTGTAAGGTTGTTCTGTTTCTCAATTAAGAATGTTATTAATGAGTTTCAGAATTTTGGTATCTAAGAAACTTTTCCATATACACGAGTTTTTCCGTTTTTTACCTTGTTGTTCTTGTGAAACTATAAAACATTTATTATACACGTTTTCTTAATGTTCTTTTCTTTCCCAATATAGTGTGCTTTGCATCCATTTTCGCGTTTTTTGTAGGTAACAAACTCAAAAACACTCAAAATATACCTTTTTGGTAATGTTAAACTATTTATATTGGCTGGTTTGCATCCGTTTTAGAGTTTTTCTACGTAAAACACTGAAAAAGCACGTTTTCAATAATTTTGTTTTGGATTTCCATATACAGGGAATTCCATATTATTTATCGTTTTGGTGTCTAACATACTGAAAACACTCAAAACACAGGTTTCTGGAAAAGTCGTTTAATTTCCCCATATCTGCATGCACTTTAGAGTTTGGTACATAACAGTTCGAAAAAAAAGCAAAAATTAACTTTTTTTATAATATTCTTTTTTCCACATAATTTCCCTGAATTTTGCCAGAATTTTGGCATCTCGGTACCTGTGAAGATGAATAACAAAAAAAAATTTAAAAAATTGGTATTTATTTATTTCTTTATTTATTCTCTATAAAGACTGTTATTTGTGATTTTAGCTTTTTGGTACTTAAGGAAGTTAAAAACACTTATAATACACGTTTCTCTAAATGTCCTTTCGTTTCCCAAACATAAGGATCTTTGAATGTATTTAAGCGTTTTTATAAGTAAAATAATCAAAAACACTCAAAATACATGTTTTTTGTAATGTTATTAGGTTTCTCTATAAAGTGTGTTTTGCATGCGTTTTAGTGTTTTGGTATATAATGAGATCAAAAACACTTAAAGGCAAGTTCTTGGTAAAAGTTTTTTTTTTTCCCATGTAATGTGATTGCCCTTCTTTTTAGTGCTTTATTGCATAACACTCTCAAAAATACCCAAACACACTTTTCTGGTAATGTCTTTTTTTTTTCCACATAAAGCTAGTTTTGCTTGCAATTTAGGGTTTTGGTAACTAACTTTTTTATGTACCAAAATGCTAAAACGCGTGAATAGCACTCAATGGAGGCAAAGAACAACATTACCAGAAACGTTTTTTTTTTTTTTTTACCTTGTAAAAACGCCAAAATGCATACAAAGCATCCTATATGAGGAAACGAAAGGGAATTACGAGAAATGTGTTATGAGTGTTTTTGAGTTTCTTAGGTATTAAAAAGCAAAAAAGCGTGAATAGCAGTCTTTATAGAGAAATAAAACGAACGAGTTTTTGAGTGTTTTTCCATCTTGTTATGGACCGAAACGCCAAAATCCATGCAAAGGAACCTATTTGGGGAAACGAAAAATGATATTATGAGAAATTTGTGTTATGAGGGTTTTTTTTGAGCTCCTTATATACGAAAACGCTAAAACGCTTGTATAGGACTCTGTATGGATAAACAGAACAACATTACCTCAAACATGTATTTTGGGTGTTTTTTTTTTTTTTTTTTATATGGTTAGGTATCAAAACGCCAAAATGTATGCAAAGCCCCTACATGGGGAAATGAAACGACGTTACCAGAAACGTGTCTTTTGTGTGTTTTTTTTTTTTTTTTCAGCGTATTAAGCACCAACACGTTAAATATCTTGTAAAGCACCCTATATAGGAAAACAAAACAATGTTCGCAAACAAGTGTCTTTTGAGTGTTTTTTGAGCTACTTACGTACCAGAACGCTAAAACACCTGTAAAACGTTCTTCATGGAGAAACAGAATAACCGAAAAACGTGTATTTTGAGTGTATTTGAGCTTGGTACGTCGGAAAAAAGGTAAAATGCATGCAAAGTACCCTGTATGAGAGAAACGAAAAGACAGGAGAAACGTGTATTTCCAGAAACGTGTCTTTTGAGTGTTTATGGCACCAATATAATAAAAAGCATGGAAAGCACAATATACGAGAAAAAAAAAGCAACATTACCAAAAACGTGTCTTTTAAGTGTTGTTCAGCTACTTACCTACCAAAACGCTTAAACGCATGCAAAACACCATTTATGGAGAAACAGAATAATGTATATAAAAAAAATAATATTTTTTAGTGTTTTTGAGCTCGTAGAAAAATGCCAAATTACATGCAAAGTACCCTATATCGGGAAATAAAAAGACATTATAACCAACAACAAAATCATGTTTTTTTTCACAAAGTTAGGAAGCAAAACCCCAAAATGCATGCAAATCACCTTATTTGGGTTAAGGAAATGACATTACCAGAAACGCGCTTTTTTATTATTATTATATAAGGCATTAAATGCTAAAAAAAAATAATAAATAAAAAAATCGTGGAAAAAACTCTATATGAAAATAAAAAAAAAAGTGTCATTTGAGTGTCTTTGTGCTTTTTACGCACCAAACTGCTGAAACGCATTAAAAAAAACAGCAAAAAACTTCAGCAAAAATACATTTTTTTTATTATTTTTGAGCTTGTTAGGTACCAAAACACCATAATGTATGCAAATTACCAGATATTGGGAAAAGAAACGATTTTAACAGAAATGTTATGAGTGTTTATCAACTTCTTATGCAAAATAATGCTAAAATATATGAATAACACTATATGGAGAAACGGAGTAACATTATGAAAAACTTGTATTATGAGGGTTTTTCTACATATTAGATACTAAGACTCGAAAATGCATTATAAAGAAGCAGAAATACATTACCAAAAACGTGTACTATGAGTGTTTTTCCTTATGTTAGGTACGAAAACGCCAAAATACATGCATGAAGAAACTCTACATGAAGAAAATAACTGAACAGCATTAACCAAAAACGTGTATTAAAAGTTTTTTGAGCTTGTTAGGTACCAAAGCGCCAAAGTGCATACAAAACATCCTTTATGGGAAAAGAAAAGAACAACACTAAAACTTGTCTTTTGAGTGTTTTACGACTTCTTGCGTACCAAATCGCTATAACGCATGGAAAGCGCTTTTTTTTATGGAGAAATAGAACAACATTACCAAAAATGTGCATTTTGAGTGTTATCCAGCTTTTTAGGTACTTAAATGCCAAAATGAATGTAAAGCACTCTATTTGGGGTAACGAAATGACATTACAGGAAACTTGAGTATTTTTGAGCTTATTTTTACCAAAACGCTAAAGTGGATGCAAATCACACTATTTGGGGAAAACAAACAACATTGTAAAAAAAACGTATCGTTTGAGTGTTATTCTTCTTACGTATCAAAACGCTAAAATGCGTGCAAAATGTCCCTTATGGAGAAACAGAACAAGATTACCAAACCTGTATTATGAGTGTTTTACAGCTAGTTAGCAAATGCATGCAAAGCAACTTATTTGGGTTAAGGAAACATCACCAGAAACATGTTATATGCGTGTTTTTGAGCATATTAGGCAACAAACGATAAACAGCATGGAAAACAATCTATATATGAAAACAAAACATTATGAAAAACGCGTCTTTTGAGTGTGTGTGTGTGTGTGTGTGTTTTTAGTTTCTTACGTACCAAAACACTAAATCGCGTCCAAAACACCCTTTATGGAAAAAAAAAAACTAGCAAAAATGTGTGTTTTTTCAGTTTTTTTTTCTTAGCCTGTTAGTTAACAAAACGCCAAAATGCAAGCAAAGGAACTGATATGGGGAAACAAAACGATATTAACAGAAACATGTACTAGGAATGTTTTTTTTTCGGATTTCTTTGGATGCACTGAAAATACATGTTTTTGGAAACGGTGTTCGGTTTTTCCACATAGGAGGTATTCACACGTTTTAGCGTTTTGTTACCAAAGAAACTCAAAACATACATAATATACGTTTCTCATAAATTCCTTTCTTTTCTCCGTATGGGGTGATTTTCAAACGTTTTAGCCTTTTGGTACATAATGTTAAAAAAAACACTCAAAAAACATATTTTTGGTAATTTTATTATCTTTCTCCATATACACAGCTATTCATCCTTTATAGCGGTTTGGTATCTAAAAAGCTCTAAAACTTTCATAATACATGGTTCTTGTAATGTTCTTTTTTTTTTTCGTTTCCTAATAGTGCTTTCCATACATTCTAATGTTTTTCTACGTAACAGGCTCAAAAACATTCAAAATACTATTTTTTTTTCTGTTTCTCTGTGAAGCGTGTTATGCATATGTTTTAGGGTTTTCGTAGGTAAGTAGCTCAAAAACATTCAAAAGTCACATGGTTTGTTTTCCTATATAGTGAATTTTCGATGCTTTTTAGCTTTTTCGTGCCAAGCACGGTCATAAATATTCAAAAGACATGTTTTTGGAAATGCCGTTTTGTTGCCCAATACATGGTGCTTTACATACATTTTTGCGTTTTAGTACATAATATTGTAAAAAAAAAATCAAAATACACTTTTTTAGTAATGTTGATCTTTTTATTCATATAGAGTGCTATTCGCATTTAGAAGAAGCTCTAAAACATTTAAGAAGCTCTAAAACACTCAAATTACACGTTTCTCGTAATGTTTTTTCGTTTCATTAAATAGGATATTTTGCATCCATTTTGACGTTTTTCTATGTAACAAGCTCAAAAACTCTCCAAACACACGTTTTTTTGATAAAGTTGTCCTGTTTCCCCATAAAGGGTGTTTTGCATGTGTTTTAGCGTTTTGGTACATAACTAGCTCGAAAACACCCAAAATACACATTTTTGGTTAAGTCGTTTTGTTTTTCCATATATGGTGCTTTGCATTCTCTTAGCCTTTTGGTGTTTAACATGTTCATAAACATTGAAAAGATACATTCCTTTAAATATAGTCTTTTTTCCCCATATAGCGTGCTTTGCATTCATTTTGGCGTACTGTTACCTTACAGTGTGAATAACACTCAAAATCCACGTTTTTGGTAATGTTGTCCTGTTTTTCCAAATATATTGCTTTTCATGCGTTTCAGCGTTTTGACACCCTAAGAAACTGAAAACACTCAAAATAGACGTTTTTTTATATAATGTTTTCTCTTTCTCCATAAATAGTGTTTTGCATGAGTTTTAGCGTTTTGGTACGTTAAAAGAAAAATAATAAAAAAAAATAAAAAGTCACGATTTTCGTTGTGTTGTTTTCTATTCCCATATAAGGTGTTTTCCATACATCTTAATGCTTTATTGCCTATCATATACAAAAACAATTAGAAGATACTTTTCTTGTAATGCCGTTTCTTTTTCCCATAAGGATTTTCATGCATTTTAGCGTTTGGTACCTAGCAATGCGAAAACTCATAAAAAACATGTTTTTGTTGTTCTGTTTCTCCATATATATTGCTATTCATGCATTTTAGCTCTTTGGTATATATAAGAAGCTCAAAAACACTCATAATACATGTTTCTCGTAATGCCCTTTTTATTTCACCATATGAGGTAACTTCCATACATTTTGGTGTTTTGGTAGTAAGAATGTGAAAAACGCTCAAAATACACGTTTTGGTAATGTTGTTGTTTCTCCACATAGTGGTATTCTGGCGTTTTAGCGTTTTTGGTACCTAAGTTAATCAGAAATTTTCATAACGCACTTTGCTCGTGAAGTCCTATCGTATCCCGATAGAGATTTTTTTAGATGCGATTTTTTTTTTTTTTTTTTTGTATGTAATGGCCTCAAAAAAATAAATAAATAAAAGTACATATTTCTGATTAAGTTATTCCGTTTCTCCATCAAGGGTGTTTTACATGCATTTTAGCGTTTTAGTACGTAAGTTGCTCAAAACATTCAAAAGACACGTTTTTGGTAATGTACACCAAAAACGTGTATTTTGATTTTTTTTATGTAAAAAAAAAAAAAGCCAAAATACATGCATAGCACCCTATATGTTGATACGAAAGGACATTACGTGAAAAGCATGGAAAATATTCTTTATAGAGAAACAAAATAACATTGTCAAATGCGTGTATTTTAAATGTTTATCACATTGATAGGTACCAAAACGCCAAAAGGCATGCAAAACCTCCTATACGGGCGGAAGAAATTACAAAACAAGAAAGGAGTCTTTTTCTGTGTTTTTCAGCGTGTCAGGTGCCAAAACGTTCAATATCATGGAATACACCCTAAATTAGAGTATAAAAGAATATTACAAAAAACGTGTCTTTTGAGTTTTTTTTGAGCTTGTTATGTACAAAAACGCTAAAATTCATACAAGGGACCCTGTATGGGGAAACGAAAGGACATTACGTAAAAACGCGCGAGTAGAGCTCTATATGGAGAAAGAGAAGAACAGTACGAAAAACGTGTATTTTGAATGTTTTTCACTTTGTTAAATATCTAAATGATAAAATGCATTGAAAGTACTTTATATTGAAAGGAAAGAACATTATGAGAAACGTGTCTTTTCAGCTTTTTAGTTACCAAAACGCTTAAATGCATGAATATCACTATATATGGAGAAAAGAGCATTATTATCAAATACATGCGTCTTGAGTTTTTTTTTTCACATTATTAGATATAAAAATGCCAAAAGGCCTGAAAAACTTTTTATATGAGGAAACGAAACGACTGAATCAGAAACGTGTCTTTTGAATATTTTTGAGCATGATGGCACGAAAGCACAAAAAAAACAAGGAAATCTCCCTATATGGGAATAAAAACATTAGCAAAAGTTTGTCTTTTTAGTGTTTTTCAGCTTCTTACGTACTAAAACGCTAAAACGCATACGTACGTAACAAAACGCTAAAATGTTTGAATATATATGGACTATATGGAGAAACAGAACAAACCAAAAAAAAAAAAGAAAAACGTGTATTATGAGTTTTTTTGAGGTTCTTATATACCAAATCACTAAAACGCATGAATGGTACTCTATACGGAGAAACAGATTAACATTACCAAAACCATGTATTTTGAGAGTTATTCACATTGTCAGTTATCAAAACGCCAAAATGCATGGAAAGCCACCTATAAGGAAAAACGAAAAGACATTATCAGAAACGTGTGTTTGGGTGTTTTTCGAACGTGTTAGGAACGAAAACGCTAAAAAGCATGAAAACCACCTTATATGGAAATAGAAAATAACATTACTAAAAACATGTCTTTAAGAATGTTTTTGAGCTTCTTACTTACTAAAACACTAAAACACATACAAAACACCTATTATGAAGAAACAGAATGGAATTTCGAAAATCCTGTTTTTTGTGTGTGTTTTTGAGCTTGTTACCTACAAACGCTAAAGCGTATGAATAACACTATATGGAGAAACAGAACAACATTAACAAAACGTGCATTTTCAGTGTTTTTCACATTGTTAGTAACCAAAACGCCAAAATGCATGCAAATTCAGCTATATGTGGACATAAATGACATTACTTCAAATGTGTCTTGAGAAATAGAATTCCATTAACAAAAGACCAGTTTTCAAATGTTTTTCACATTGTTAGGTCTCAAAAAGCGTGTTAGGCACAAAAAAAAGCTAAATATTATAGAAAGCTCTTTATATGAGAAAGTAAAACAACATTAACGAAAATGTGTCTTTTGAGTGTTTTCAAGCTTCTTACGTACGAAAACGTTAAAACGCCTGCGAAACACCTTTTACTGAGAAACATTACCGTTATCAAAAAAAATTACCACGTTAACAAAAAGGTGTATTATGGGTGTTTTGTTATTTTTTATTTTTTTTTTTTACTTATGACGCACAAAACATTAAAAGCGACGAAAAACGAAAGGATATTATAAGAAACGTAAATTAGGTTTTTTTTTGTGCTTCTTAGGTACCAAAAAGCTAAAACGCATAAATAGCACTCTTTATTAAGAAACAGAACAACATTACCAAAAACGTATATTTTGAGTGTCTTTTTACATTTTCAGTTACCAAAAACGCAAAAAAGCATGCAAAGCCAGCTATATGGTGAAATAAAATGACATTATCAAAAACGTGTCTTTTAAGTGTTTTTTTTTCAGCGTGTTAACATGTTGTAAAAAGCTAAAAAGCATTGGATTTACTCTATTTGGGGAGAAAATCAGTGGTATCACTCCATTTGGTAAAAAAAAAAAAAAAAATACAAAAACCTGTATTTTTAAACTATTTTTACGCTTTTATATGAATAAAAACGCTAAATCACATGCAAAAACCTTTTTTGGAGAAACAGAATAACATTGCAAAAAACATGTATTTTCAGTGCTTTGAGCTTCTTATTAAGAAAAGAAAAAAAAACACACGTCAAAATGCATGCAAAGCACTAGATATGAAGAGATGAATGGACAATAAGTGATAAGTGTATTACGAGTGTTTTTGAGTTTTAAGTACCATAAACGCAAAAACGTGTTTTTGGTGTTTTCCACTTTGTTAGATTCCGAATCACCAAAAAAGCATACAAGGCATCCTTGGAAACATTAACATGAAAATAAGGAAACAAAAGAACATTACGAGAAACTTGTATAATGAGTACCAAAACGCAAAAAAACGGCTCAAAAGTAGTCTATATGGACAAACGGACAACATTACATAAGAAGTGTATTTTGACGGTATTTCGCACTTAGGTACCAAAACACCAAAATGCATCTAAAGCCCTCTTAATGATGAAACGAAACGACATAACGTTTCTTTTGAGTTTTTGTGTTAGAAACTAAAACGCTATAACGCACCATATTTGGAAATTTTAAAAAAATATAAAAAATATTACCAAAAACGCGAATATAGAGTATTTTTGACCTTATGTACCAAAACGCTAAAATGCGTGCAATACACCCATCATAGAGTAACGTTTATTTCATAAAAAAAAAAAAAAGAAAAGACATTTCTACTGTTTATTCATTTTCACGTTTTTTTTGTAGGTAACAAGCTCAAAAACATTCAAAATATACCTTTTTGGTAATGTTAATCTATTTCTTTATATTGGTTATTTTACATCCGTTTTTGCGTTTTTCTACATAAAACACTCAAAAAACACGTTTTCAGTAATTTTGTTTTGGATTCCCATGTAGAGGGACTTCCTTATTATTTATCGTTTTGGTGCCTAACATCCTAAAAACACTCAAGAGAGAAGTTTCTGGAAAAGTTGTTTAATTTCCTCATTTTTGCATGCACTTTAGAGTTTGGTACATAACAGTTCGAAAAAAAGCAAAAATTAAGTCTTTTGATAATGTTCTTTTTTCCACATAATTTCCCTGAATTTTGCCAGAATTTTGCCATCTCGGTACCTATGAAGATGAATAACAAAAAAAAAAAAAAATTGCTATTTATTTATTTATTTATTTATTTATTCTCTATAAAGAGCGTTATTTGTGATTTTAGCTTTTTGGTACTTAAGGAACATAAAAAAGACTCATAATACACGTTTCTCTAAATGTCCTTTCGTTTCCCAAACATAGGGATCTTTGAATGTATTTAAGCGTTTTTATAGATAAAATAATCAAAAACATTCAAAATAACTTCAAAATGATTGCCCTGCTTTTTAGTGCTTTATTGCCGAACACGCTCAAAAACACCCAAATACACATTTTTTTTTCCACATAAAGCTAGTTTTCCATGCAATTTGGGGTTTTGGTAACTAGGAATGTGAAAAACATTCAAAATACACGCATTTTGTAAGGTTGTTTTTTTTCTCAATTAAAAGTGTTATTCATGAGTTTTGGCATATTGGTATCTATGAAACCTCCATATACACGAGTTTTTGCGTTTTTTTGCCTTGTGGTTCTTGTGAAACTATAAAAGACTCATTACACACGTTTCTCGTAATGTCCTTTTGTTTCCCAATATAGAGTGCTTTGCATCCATTTTCGCGTTTTTTGTAGGTAACAAGCTCAATAACACAAAATATACCTTTTTCGTAATGTTATTTTGTTCCTTCATATTGGTTGGTTTACATCCGTTTTAGCGTTTTTTCTACGTAAAACACTAAAAAAAACGCAATTTTCGTAATTTTGTTTTGGATTCCCATATAGAGGGACTTATATATTATTTATCGTTTTGGTGCCTAACATACTGAAAAATACTCAAGATACAGGTTTCTTGAAAAGTCGTTTAATTTCCCCATATTTGCATGCACTTTAGAGTTTAGTACAAAATTAAGTTTTTTGATGTTCTTTTTCCATATAATTTCCCTGAACTTTGCCAGAATTTTGGCATCTCGGTAACTGTGAAGATGAATAAAAAAAAATGGTATTTATTTATTTATTTATTTAATTATTCTCTGTAAAGAGTGTTATTTGTGATTTTAGCTTTTTGCTACTTAAGGAACTTAAAAACATTCAAAATACACTTTTCTCGTAATGTCCTTTCGTTTCCCAAACATAGGGTTCTTTGCATGTATTTAAGTATTTTTACAGGTAACATGATCAAAAAGGCTCAAACTACATGTTTTTGTTAATGTGTTTTACCATACCGGGTGTTTTGCATACGATTTGGCGGTTTGGTATGTAAGGAGCTAAAAAGCTCTTAAAGGCAAGTTCTTGGTAAAAGTTGGTTTTATTCCCATGTAATGTGATTGCCCTGCTTTTTAGTGCTTTATTGCCTAACACGCTCAAAAACATTCAAAAGACACTTTTCTAGTAATGTCATTTTTTTCCCACAAAAAGCTAGTTTTGTATGCAATTTTGGGTTTTGGTAAATAAGAATGTGAAAACACTCAAAATACATGCATTTGGTAATGTTGTTCTTTTCTCAATTAAGAGTGTTATTCATGACTTTCAAGATTTTGGTGTCTAAGAAACTTCTCTATATACACAAGTTTTTTGCGTTTTTTGCCTTATGATTCTTGTGAAACTATAAAACATTCATTATACACGTTTTCTTAATGTTCTTTTGTTTCCCAATACTGAGTGCTTTGCATCCATTTTCGCGTTTTTTGTAGATTACAAGCTCAAAATCACTTAAAATATACCTGTTAGGTAATGTTAATCTATTTCTTTATATTGGTTAGTTTGCATCCGTTTAAGCGTTTTTCTACGAAAAACACTGAAAAAACACGTTTTCAGTAATTTTGTTTTGGATTCCCATAAAGATTGAATTCATATTATTGTTTTGGTGCCTAACACACTAAAAAAACACTTAAAAAAATGGTTTCTGGTAAAGTCGTTTAATTTCCCCATATAGGGTGTTTTGCGTGCACTTTAGAGTTTGTTACATAACAGTCCGAAAAAAGAGCTAAAATTTAGTTTTTGTGATAATGTTCTTTTTCCCATATAATTTCCTTGAATTTTGCCCGAGTTTTTGCATCTTGGTACCTATGAAGATAAATAAGAAAAATAAAAAATGCTATTTTTTTATTTTTTTTTTATAAAGAGTGTTATTTGTGGGTTTTAGATTATTAGTACTTAAGGAACTTAAAAACACTCATAAATACACGTTTCTCGTAATGTCCTTTCGTTTCCGAGACATAGGGATCTTTATATGTATTTAACCAATTTTATAGGTAAAATAAAAAAAAAACACTCAAAATACATGTTTTTGGTAATGTTATTTTGGTTCTCCATAAAGGGTGTTTCGCATGCGTTTTAGCGTTTTGGTATATAATGAGCTCAAAAACACTTAAAGGCAAGTTCTTGGTAAATGTTGGTTTTATTACCATGTAATGTGATTGCCCTACTTTTCAGTACTTTATTGCCTAACACGGTGAAAAAGATTCAAAAGACACTTTTCTGGTAATATTATTTTTTTTTTTTAACATAAAGCTAGTTTTGAATGCAATTAGGGGTTTTGGTAACTAAAAATGTGAAAAACACTCAAAATACACGCATTTGGTAAGGTTGTTATATTTCTCAATTAAGAATGTTATTCATGAGTTTTTTTTTGTTGTGATTTTAGCTTTTTGTTACTTAAGGAACTTAAAAATACTCATAATAAACGTTTCTCTAAATGTCCTTTTGTTTCCCAAACATAGGGATCTTTGAATGTATTTAAGCGTTTTTATAGGTTAAATAATGAAAAACATTTAAAATACATTTTTTTGGTAATGTTATTGTTTCTCCATAAAGCGTGTTTTCCATGCGTTTTAGTGATTTGGTATATAATGAGTTCAAAAACACTTAAGAGCAAGTTCTTCGTAAAAGTTGGTTTTATTCCCATGTAATGTAATTGCCCTTGTTTGTTATTTCTTCATATTGGTTGGTTTGTATCCGTTTTAGTGTTTTTCTACGTAAAACACTGAAAAAAAAAACACGTTTTTAGTCATTTTGTTTTGGATTCCCATATAGAGGGACTTCCATATTATTTATCGTTTTGCTGCCTAACATACTGAAAAACATTCAAGAGACAGGTTTCTGTAAAAGTCGTTTAATTTCCCCATATTTCATTGCACTTTAGAGTTTGGTACATAATAGTTCGAAAAAAAAAAACACTTTTTTGAAACTTCTTTCTTCCACATAATTTCCCAGAATTTTGCCCGAATTTTGGCATCTCGGTACCTGTGAAGATGAATAACCAAAAAAAAATTGGTATTTATTTATTTATTTATTTATTTATTTATTTATTCTCTATAAAGAGTGTTATTTGTGATTTTAGCTTTTTGGTACTTAAGGAACTTAAAAATACTCATAATACACGTTTCTCGTAATGTCCTTTCGTTTCCCAAACATAGGGTTCTTTGCATGTATTTAAGTGTTTTCATAGGTAACATGATCAAAAAGTCTCAAAATATTCTCAATGTTATTCTGTTTCTCCATAAAGGGTGTTTTCCATGCGTTTCAGTGTTTTCGTATGTAAGGAGCTCAAAAACACTTAAAAGCAAGCTTGGTTAAAGTTGGTTTTATTCCCATGTAATGTGATTGCCATAGTTTTTAGTGCTTTATTGCTTAACACGCTGGAAAACACTCAAAAGACACTTTTCTGATAACGTCATTTTTTTTTTTTTTTATCACATAAAGATAGTTTCGCATGTAATTTGGGGTTTTGGTAACTAAGAATGTAAAAACACTGAAAAAAACACGCATTTCTTAAAGTTGTTTTCTTTCTTAATTACGAGTGTTATTCATGAGTTTCAGCATTTTGGTATCTAAGAAAATTCTCCATATTCATGAGTTTTAGCGGTTTTTGCCTTGTGGTTCTTGTGAAACTATAAAACATTCATTATACACGTTTTCTTAATGTTCTTTTGTTTCCCAATATAGACTGCTTTACATCCTTTTTTTGCGTTTTTTGTAGGTAACAAGCTCAAAAACACTCAAAATATACCTTTTCGGTAATGTTATTCTATTTCTTCATATTGGTTTCTTTCCATCAGTTTTAGCGTTTTTTACGAAAAACACTGAAAAAAACACGTCTTCAGTAATTTTGTTTTGGATTCCCATATAGAGTGAATTCCATATTATTTATTATTTTGGTGACTAACATGCTAAAAAAACACTCAAAAGATAGTTTTCTATTAAAATCGTTTAATTTCCCCATATAGGTGGCTTTACATGCACTTTAGGGTTTTTACATAACAGTCCGAAAAAAAACTAAAATTAAGGTTTTGATAATGTTTTTTTTCGACATAATTTCCCAGAATTTTCCAGAATTTTGCATTCTCGGTACCTATGAAGATGAATAAGAAAAAAAAATGCTGTTTTTTTTATTTATTTTTATAAAGAGTGTTATTTGTGGTTTTTAGATTATTGGTACTTAAGAAACTTAAAAACACTCATAATACACGTTTCTCGTAATGTCCTTTCGTTTCCCAAACATAGGGATGTTTGTATGTATTTAACCGATTTTATAGGTAAAATAATAAAAAAAACACTTAAAATACATGTTTTTGGTAATGTTATTTTGTTTTTCCAAAAAGGTTGTTTCGCATACGTTTCAGCGTTTTGGTAAATAATGAGCTGAAAAACACTTAAAGGCAAGTTCTTGGTAAAAGTGGGTTTTATTCCCATGTAATATGATTGCCCTGTTTTTTAGTACTTTATTGCCTAACTTGGTCAAAAATATTTAAAAGACACTTTTCTGGTAATGTCATTTTTTTTTCCCACATAAAGCTAGTTTTGCATGCAATATAGGGTTTTGGTAACTAAGAATGTGAAAAACACTCAAAATATATTTGGTAAGGTTGTTCTCTTTCTCAATTAAGAATGTTATTCATGTGTTTCAATATTTTGGTATCTAAGAAACTTTTCCATATACAAGAGTTTTTCCGTTTTTTGCTTTGTGGTTCTTGTGAAACTGTAAAACACTCATTATACACGTTTCCTGTAATGTCCTTCTGTTTCCCAATATAGAGTGCTTTGCATCCATTTTCGCGTTTTTTGTAGGTAATAAGCTCAAAAACATACAAAATATACCTTTTTCGTAATGTTATTCTATTTATTCATATTGGTTGATTTACATCTGTTTTAGCGTTTTTCTACGTAAAAGACTGTAAAAACACGTTTTTTAGTAATTTTGTTTTGGATTCCCATATAGATTGAATTCCATATTATTTATCTTTCTGGTGCCTAACATATTGAAAAACACTCAAGAGACGGATTTCTGGAAAAGTCGTTTAATTTTCCCATATTTGCATGCACTTTAGAGTTTGGTACAGAACAGTTGGAAAAAAAAGCAAAAGTTACCTTTTTTGATAATGTTCTTTTTGCCATATAATTTCCCTGAATTTTGCCAGAATTTTGGCATCTCGGTACCTGTGAAGGTGAATAACAAAAGAAAAAAAAATTGGTATTTATCTATTTATTTATTTATTTATTTATTCTCTATAAAGAGTGTTATCTGTGATTTTAGCTTTTTGGTACTTAAGAAGTTTAAAAACACTCATAATACACGTTTCTCGTAATGTCCTTTCGTTTCCCAAACATAGGGTTCTTTTCATGTATTTAAGTGTTTTTATAGGTAACATGATGAAAAAGACTCAAAATACATGTTTTTGGTAATGTTTTTGGTAATGTTCTTTGTCCATAAAGGGTGTTTTGCATGCGTTTTAGCGTTTTGGTATGTAAAGAGCTCAAATACACTTAAAGGCAAATTCTTGGTAAAAGTTTGTTTTATTCCCATGTAATGTGATTGCCCTACTTTTTAGTGCTTTATCGCCTAACACACTCAAAACCACTCAAAAGACACTTTTCTGGTAATGTCATTTTTTTTCCCACATAAAGCTAATTTCCCATGCAATTTGGGGTTTTGGTAACTAAAAATGTGAAAACACTCAAAATACACGCTTTTGGTAAGGTTGTTCTCTTTCTTAATTACAAGTGTTATTCTTGAGTTTCATCATTTTGTTATCTAAGAAACTTCACCATATACACGAGGTTTTACGTTTTTTACCTTGTGGTTCTTGTGAAACTATAAAACACTTATTATACACGTTTCTCGTAATGTCCTTTTGTTTCCCGATATAGAGTGTTTTTTTTTGTAGGTAAAAAGCTCAAAAACACTAAAAATATATCTCTTCGGTAATGTTATTCTGTTTTTTTCATATTGTTTTTTTTTACATCCGTTTTAGCGATTTTCTACGTAAAACACTGAAAGGACACGTTTTCAGTAATTTTGTTTTGGATTCCCATATAGTCTGACTCATATTATTTATCATTTTGGTTTCTAACATGCTGAAAAAAACTCAAAGGACAGGTTTCTTTTCAAGTCGCTTAATTTCCTCATATAGGTGGCTTTGCATGCACTTTCGGGTTTCTTACATAACAGTCCAACAAAAAGCTAAAATAATATTTTTTTTTATAATGTTCATAAGTGACATAATTTTACTGAATTTTGCCAGAATTTTGGCATCTTGGTACCTATGACGATGAATAACAAAAAAAGAAAAAAAATTGGTATGTTTTTTATTGATTTTTTTTTTTTTTCATCTATAAAGAGTGTTGTTATTGATGGGTTTTACCTTTTTTGGTACTAAAGGAACTTAAAAATACTCAAAATAAACGTTTCTGGTACTGTCCTTTCCTTTCAGAAACATAGGATTTTCCATGTATTTCAGCGTTTTTGTGGGTAACATGAACAAAAACACTCAAAATACCTTTTTTTGGTAATGTTTTTTTTTTTCTGTTTCTCCGTAAAGAGAGATTTCCATGCGTTTTAGCGTTTTGGTATGTAAGGAGCTCAAAAACACTTCAAAGGAAGTTCTTGGTAAAATTTAGTTTTATTCCCGTGTAATGTGAATCCCCTGCTTTTTAGTGATTTATTGCCTAACACACTCAAAAACACTTAAAAGACACTTTTCTGGAAATGTCATTTTTTTCCCCACATAAAGCAAGTTTCGCATGCAATTTGGGGTTTTGGTAACAAAGAATTTGAAAAAACGCTGAAAATACACGCATATGGTGAGGTTGTTCTGTATCTCAATTTTCCCACATAAAGCTAGTTTTGCATGGAGTTTGGGGTTTTGGTAACTAAGAATGTAAAAACACTCAAAATATACGCATTTGGTAAGGTTGTTTTGTTTCTTAATTACGAGTGTTATTCATGAGTTTCAGCATTTTGGGACCTAAGAAACTTCTCCATATTCATGAGTTTTTGCGTTTTCTGCCTTGTGGTTCTTGTGAAACTATGAAAGACTCATTACACACGTTTCTCGTAATGTCCTTGTGTTTCCCAATATAGACTGGTTTACATCCATTTTCGCGTTTTTTGTAGGTAACAAGCTCAAAAACACTCAAAATATACCTTTTCTGTAATGTTATTTTATTTCTTTATATTGGTTGTTTTTCATCTGTTTTAGCGATTTTCTACGTAAAACACTAGAAGGAAACGTTTTCAGTAATTTTGTTTTGGATTCCCATATAGAGTGATTCTTATATTATTTATCGCTTTGGTGCCTAACATGCTGAAAAACACTCAAAAGACATGTTTCTGGTAAAGTCGTTCAATTTCCCCAAATAGGTAGCTTTCCATGCACTTTCGTGTTTGGTACATAACAGTCCGAAAAAAAAGATAAAATTAACTTTTTTGATAATGTTCTTTTTTTGACATAATATCACTGAATTTTGCCAGAATTTTACCATCTCGGTACATACGAAAATTCATAACAAAAAAAAAGAAAAAATGGTATTTTTTTATATATTTTTTCTCTATAAAGAGTGTTGTTGTTTGTGGGTTTTAGGTTTTTGGTACTAAAGGAACTTAAAAACACTCAAAATACACGTTTCTCGTAATGTCTTTTTGTTTCACAAACACAGGGTTCTTTGCATATATTTTAGCGTTTTTTTTGGTAACATGATCAAAAACAATCAAAATACATGTTTTTGGTAATGTTATTCTGTTTTTCCATAAAGAGTGTTTTGGATGCGTTTTGGCGTTTTGGTAGGTAAGGAGCTCAAAAACACTTAAAGGCAAGTTCTTGATAAAATTTGGTTTTATTCCCATATAATGTGAATGCCCTGCTTTTTAGTGCTTTATTGCATAACACGCTCAAAAACACTGAAAAGACACTTTTCTGGTAATATCATTTCTTTCCCACATAAAGGTACTCTCGCATGCAATTTGGGGTTTTGGTAACTAAGAATTTGAAAAACGCTGAAAATACACGCATATGGTGAGGTTGTTCTGTATCTCAATTAAGAGTGTTATTCATGAGTTTTAGTATTTTAGTATCTAGGAAACTCCTACATATACACGAGTTTTTTGCGTTTTTTGCCTTGTGGTTCTTGTTGAAACTATAAAACACCCATTATACACGTTTCTCGCAATATACTTTTTTTTCCCAAATATAGAGTGCTTTCCATCCATTTTCTCGTTTTTTTTTTTTTTTTTTGGTAAAAAGCTCAAAACCACTAAAAATATACCTTTTTCGTAATGTTATTCTATTTCTTAAAAATTGGTTGGTTTTCATCCGTTTTTTTAGCTTTTCTACGTAAAACACTGAAAAGACACGTTTTCAGTAATTTTGTTATGGTTTACCGTATTAAGTAACTTCCATATTATTTATTGTTTTGATGCCTAACATGCTGAAAAAAAACATTCAAAAGACAGGTTTCTGGTAAAGTCGTATAATTTCCCCATAGAGATGGCTTTGCATAAACTTTAGGGTTTGGTACATAACAGTCCGAAAAAAAAAAAACCTAAAATAGATTTATTCTTAATGTTCTTTTTTCTACATAATTTCCCTGAATTTTGCCAGAATTTTGGCATATTGGTACCTATGAAGGTGAATAACAAAATAAAAAATTTGTTTTTTGTATAAAGAGTGTTATTTATGAGTTTTAGGTTTTTGATACTTAAAGAACTTAAAAAAGGGGCAAGTTTTTGGTAAAAGTTGTTTTTTTTCCCATGTAATGTGATTACCCTTCTTTTTAGAGCTTTATTACCTAACACGCTCAAAAACACTCAAAAGACACTTTTCTGGTAATGTCATTTTTTTCCCACATAAAGCTAGTTTCGCATGCAATTTTGGATTTTGGTAAATAGGAATGTGAATACACTCAAAATACACGCATTTTGTAATGTTGTTCTGTTTCTAAATTAAGGGTGTTATTTTTGACATTCAACATTTTGGTGTCTAAGAAACTTCTCCATATACACAAATTTTTGCGTTTTTTGCCTTGTGGTTCTTGTGAAACTATAAAACATTTATTATACACGTTTTCTTAATGTCCTTTTCTTTCC
Source organism: Scylla paramamosain (assembly GCF_035594125.1). NCBI lineage: Eukaryota > Metazoa > Arthropoda > Malacostraca > Decapoda > Portunidae > Scylla > Scylla paramamosain. The sequence goes on along the minus strand of NC_087193.1, from coordinate 1,806,711 downwards.
CAATACAGAGTGCTTTCCATTTATTTTCGCGTTTTTTGTTGGAAACAAGCTCAAAAACTCTCAAAATATACCTTTTTGGTAATGTTAATCTCTTTCTTTATATTGGTTGGTTTGCATCCGTTTTCAGTAATTTTGTTTTGGATTCCCACATACAGTGAATTCAATATTATTTATTGTTTTGGTGCCTAACATGCTAAAAAACACTCAAAAGAAAGTTTTCTGGTAAAGTCATGCATGCATTTTAGGGTTTGGTACATAACAGTCTGAAAAAAGAGCTGAAATTATTTATTTGTTATGATGTTCTTTTTTCCACATAATTTCCCTGAAGTTTGCCAGAATTTTGGCATCTCGGTACCTATAAAGATGAATAAGAAAAAAAATGCTTTTTTATTTATTTATTTTATTTTTTTATAAAGAGTGTTATTTGTGGGTTTTAGATTATTGGTACTTATGGAACTTAAAAACATTTCTCGTAATGTACTTTCGTTTCCTAAACATAGGGATCTTTCTATGTATTTAACCGATTTTATAGGTAAAAAAAATAAAAAAGACACTCAATTTTTTTTTTTTTTTTTTTTTGCATGATGGCACGAAAGCTCTAAAAACAAGAACATCTCCCTATATGGGAATAAAAACATAAGAAAAAGTTTGTCTCTTTAGTGTTTTTTTCAGCTTCTTACGTACTAAAATGCTAAATTGCATACGTACGTACCAAAACGCTAAAATGTGTCAATAGAACTCTATATGGAGAAACAGAACAAACCAAAACAAAACGAAAAACGTGTATTATGAGTGTTTTTGAGGTTCTTATATACCAAAACACTAAAACGCATGAATGGTACTCTATACGGAGAAACTGAATAACATTACCAAAACCATGTATTTTGAGTGTTATTCACATTGTCAGTTATCAAAACGCCAAAATGCATGGAAAACCACCTATATGGAAAAACGAAACGACATTATCAGAAACGTGTGTTTTGGGTGTTTTTCGAAAGTGTTAGGAACCAAAACGCTAAAAAGCATGAAAACCACCCTATATGGAAATAGAAAATAACATTACTAAAAACATGTCTTTAAGAGTGTTTTTGAGCTTCTTACATACCAAAACACTAAAACACATACAAAACACCCATTATGAAGAAACATAATAGCATTTCGAAAAACCTGTTTTTTGTGTGTGTTTTTGAGCTTGTTACCTACAAACGCTAAAGCGTGTGAATAACACTATATGGAGAAACAGAACAACATTAACAAAACATGCATTTTCAGTCTTTTTCACATTGTTAGTAACCAAAACGCCAAAATGCATGCAAATTCTGCTATATGCGGACATAAATGACATTACTTCAAATGTGTCTTGAGAAATAGAATTTCATTAACAAAAGACCAATTTTCAAATGTTTTTCACATTGTTAGGTCCCAAAAAGCGTATTAGGCACAAAAAAAAAGCTAAATATTATAGAAAGCTCCCTATATGAGAAATTAAAACAACATTAACGAAAATGTGTCTATTAAGTGTTTTCAAGCTTCTTACGTACGAAAACGTTAAAACGCTTGCGAAACACCTTTTACTGAGAAACATTACCGTTACCAAAAAAATTACCACGTTACTAAAAAGGTGTATTATGGGTGTTTTGTTATTTTTTATTTATTTATTTTTTTTTATACCTATGACGCACAAAACATTAAAAGCGACGAAAAACGAAAGGGCATTACGAGAAACGTAAGTTAAGTGTTTTTGTGCTTCTTAGGTACCAAAATGCTAAAACGCATAAATAGCACTCTTTATTAAGAAGCAGAACAACATTACCAAAAACGTATATTTTGAGTGTTTTTTTTACATTTTCAGTTACCAAAAACGCAAAAAAGCATGCAAAGCCAGCTATATGGTGAAATAAAATGACATTATCAAAAACGTGTCTTTTAAGTGTTTTTTTTTTTCAGCATGTTAACAGTAAAAAGCTAAAAAGCAGTGGAATCACTCCATTTGGTGAAAAAAAAACAGTGGTATCACCCCATTTAGTAAAAAAAAATACAAAAAACTGTATTTTTAAACTATTTTTACGCTTTTACATGAAAAACAAAAAACGCTAAATCACATGCAAAAACCTTTTTTGGAGAAACAGAATAACATTTCCAAAAACATGTATTTTCAGTGTTTCGAGCTTCTTATTAAGAAAACAAAATAAAAAAAACACGTCAAAATGCATGCAAAGCACAATATATGAAGAGACGAATGGACAATAAGTGATTAGTGTATGACGAGTGTTTTTGAGTTTTAGGTACCAAAAACGCAAAAACGTGTTTTTGGTGTTTTCCACTTTGTAAGGTTCCGAATCGCCAAAAAAGCATACAAGGCATCCTTTATAAGGAAACAAAAGGATATTACGAGAAACGTGTATAATGAGTTCTCAAAACGCTAAAACTGCTCAAAAGTAGTCTATATGGACGAACAGAACAACATTACATAAAAAGTGTATTTTGACGGTATTTCGCACTTAGGTACCAAAACACCAAAATGCATCTAAAGCCCTCTTAATGATGAAACGAAACGACATTACGTTTCTTTTGAGTGTTTTTGTGTTAGCAAAACGGTAAAAAGGCACTATATTTGAAAATAAAAAAAAAATATATATATAAAAAATAATATTAGCAAATACGCGAATATAGAGTATTTTTTACTTTATGTACCAAAACGCTAAAATGCATGCAAAACACCCATCATAAAGTAACGTGAATTTCATAAAAAAAAAAAAATGAAGGCCATTTGTAGTGTTTATCCATTTAAGCGTTTTTTTTTTTGTAGGTAACAAGCTAGAAAATACTCAAAATATACCTTTTTGGTAATGTTAATCTATTTCTTTATATTGTTTTCTGTATAGCGTTTTCTACGTAAAACACTGAAATAAAAGGTTTTCAGTAATTTTGTTTTGGATTCCGTATAGACTGAATTCCATATTATTTATTGTTTTGGTGCCTAACACGCTAAAAACACTAAAACGACAGGTTTCTGGTAAAGTCGTTTAATTTCCCGATATAGGTGGCTTTGCATGCACTTTAGGATTTCGTACATAACAGTCCGAAAAAAGAGCTAAAATTGTTTTTTTTTATAATGTTCTTTTTTTCACAAAATTTCACTGAATTTTGCCAAAATTTATCGCATCTCGGTACCTATGAAGATGAAAAATAAAAAAAAAAGCTATTTTTTTATTTTTTTTATAAAGAGTGTTTTTTGTGGGTTTTAGATTATTGGTACTTAAGGAACTTAAAAAAAACATTCATAATACACGTTTCTCTTAATGTCCTTTCGTTTTCCAAACATAGGGATCTTTGAATATATTTAAGCGTTTTTATATGTAAAATAATCAAAAACACTCAAAATACATGTTTTTGGTAATGTTATTCTGTTTCTCCATAAAGAGTGTTTTCCGTGCGTTTTAAGCGTTTTGGTATATAATGAGCTCAAAAACACTTAAAGGCAAGTTCTTGGTAAAAGTTGGATTTATTCCAATGTAATGTGATTGCCCTGCTTTTTAGTGCTTTATTGCCTAACACGCTCAAAAGCACTGAAAAGACACTTTTCTGGTATTGTCATTTTTTTCCCATATCAAGCTAGTTTTGCATGCAATTTGTGGTTTTGGTAACTAAGAATGTGAAAAACACTCAAAATACACGCATTTGGTATTGTTGTTCTGTTTCTCAATTAAGAGTGTTATTCATGACTTTCAGCATTTTGGTGTCTAAGAAACTTCTCCATATATACTAGTTTTTGCGTCTTTTGCCTTGTGGTTCTTGTGAAACTATAAAACATTTATTATACACGTTTTCTTAATGTTTTGTTTCCCAATACATAGTGCTTTGCATCCATTTTCGCGTTTTTTGTAGGTAACAAGCTCAAAAACACTTAAAATACCTTTTTGGTAATGTTAATCTATTTCTTTATATTGGTTGGTTTGCATCCGTTTTATAGTTTTTCTACGTAAAACACTGAAAAAAAACACGTTTTCAGTAATTTGTTTTGGATTCCCATATAGAGGGACTTCCATATTATTCATCGTTTTGGTGCCTAACATACTGAAAACACTCAAAACACAGATTTCTGGAAAAGTCGTTTAATTTTCCAATATTTGCATGCACTTTAGAGTTTGGTACATAACAGTTCGAAAAAAAAAAAAAAAACTTTTTTAATAATATTCTTTTTTCCACATAATTTCCCTGATTTTTTGCCAGAATTTTGGGATCTCGGTACCTGTGAAGATGAATAACAAAAAAAAATGGTATTTATTTTTTTATTTATTTATTTATTTATTTATTCTCTATAAACAGTGTTATTTGTGATTTTACCTTTTTGGCATTTAAGGAACATAAAAAGACTCACAATATACGTTTCTCTAAATATCCTTTCGTTTCCCAAACATAGGGATCTTTGAATGTATTTAAGCTCAAAAATACCCAAAGACACTATTCTGGTAATATCATTTTTTTTTTTCCACATAAAGCTAGTTTTTCATAGAATTTGGGGTTTTGGTAACTAAGAATGTGAAAAACACTCAAAATACACGCATTTGGTAAGGTTGTTCTTTTCTCAATTAAAAGTGTTATTCATGAGTTTCAGCTTTTTGGTATCTATGAAACTTCTACATATACAGGAGTTTTTGCTTTTTTCCCCTTGTGGTTCTTGTCAAACTATAAAACACTCATTATACACGTTTCTCGTAATGTTCTTTTGTTTACCAATATAGAGTGCTTTGCATCCATTTTCGCGTTTTTGTAGGTAACATGCTCAAAAACACAAAATATACCTTTACCGTAATGTTATTCTATTTCTTCATATTGGTTGGTTTGCATCCGGTTTAGCGTTTTTCTACGTAAAACACTGAAAAAAACACGATTTTAGTAATTTTGTTTTGGATTCCCATATAGAGAGACTTCCATATTATTTATTGTTTTGGTGTCTAACCTACTGAAAAACACTCAAGATAGAGATTTCTTGAAAAATCGCTTAATTTCCCTATATTTGCATGCATTTTTGGTACATAACAGTTCGAATAAAAAAAAATAACGTTTTTGATAATGTTCTTTTTTCCATATAATTTCCCTGAACTTTGCCAGAATTTTGGCATCTCGGTACCTATGAAGATGAATAACAAAAAAAAAAAATGGTATTTATTTATTTATTTATTTAAATATTCTCTATAAAGAGTGTTATTTGTGATTTTAGCTTTTTGGTACTTAAAGAATTTAAGGAAGCTTAAGGAAGTTAAGGAACCCATAATACACGTTTTTACAGGTAACAAGATCAAAAAGACTCAAAATACAAGTTTTTGGTAATGTTATTGTGTTTCTCGATACAGGGTGTTTTGCATACGATTTAGCGTTTTGGTGTGTAAGGAACTAAAAAACTCATAAAGGCAAGTTCTTGGTAAACGTTGGTTTTATTCCCATGATTGCCCTGATTTTTAGTGCTTTATTGCCTAACACGCTCAAAAACACTCAAAAGACATTTTTTTGGTAATATCTTTTTTTTCCTACATAAAGCTAGTTTCGCATCCAATTTTGGGTTTTGGTAAATAAGAATGTGAAAACATTCCAAATACATGCACTTGGTAATGTTGTTCTTTTTCTCAGTTAAGAGTGTTATTCATGACTTTCAGGATTTTGGTGTCTAAGAAACTTCTCCATATACATAAGTTTTTGCGTTTTTTGCCTTGTGGTTCTTGTGAAACTATTAAACATTCATTATACACGTTTTCTTAATGTCTTTTTGTTTTCCAATACAGAGTGCTTTCCATCCATTTTCGCGTTTTTTATAGGTTACAAGCTCAAAACCACTCAAAATATAGCTTTTTGGTAATGTTAATCTATTTTTTGATACTGGTTAGTTTCCATCCGTTTTAGCGTTTTTCTACGTAAAATACTGAAAAAGCACGTTTTCAGTAATTTTCTTTTGGATTCCCATAAAGAGTGAATTCCATATTATTTATTGTTTTGGTGCCTAACACGCTAAAAAAAAAAAACACTCAAAAGACTGGTTTCTGGTAAAGTCGTTTAATTTCCCCGTATAGGGGGCTTTGCATGCACTTTATGGTTTGGTACATAACAGTCCGAAAAAAGAACTAAAATTAAGTTTTTTTTGTTAACTATCTTTTTTTTTTACATAATTTCCTTGAATTTTGCCAGAATTTTGGCATCTTGGTACCTATGAAGATGAATAAAAAAAAATACTTTCTTATAAAGAGTGTTATTTGTGGGTTTTAGATTATTGGTACTTAAGGAACTTAAAAACACTCATAATACACGTTTCTCGTAATGTCCTTTCGTTTCCTAAACATAGGGATCTTTATATGTATTTAACCGATTTTATTGTTAAAATAATAAAAAAAAAAAAACACTCAAAATACATATTTTTGGCAACGTTATTCTGTTTCTTCATAAAGGGTGTTTCGCATGCTTTTTGGTGTATAATGAGCTCAAAAACACTTGAAGGCAAGTTCTTGGTAAAAGTTGGTTTTATTCCCATACAATGTGATTGCCCTTCTTTTTAATACTTTTTTGCCTAACACCTTCAAAATAATTCAAAAAACACTTTTCTGGTAATGTCATTTTTTTCAACATAAAGTTAGTTTTGCATGCAATTTGAGGTTTTGGTAATTAAGAATGTGAAAAACACTCAAAATACACGCATTTTGTAAGGTTGTTCTGTTTCTCAATTAAGAATGTTATTAATGACTTTCAGAATTTTGGTATCTAAGAAACTTTTCCATATACACGAGTTTTTCCGTTTTTTACCTTGTTGTTCTTGTGAAACTATAAAACATTTATTATACACATTTTCTTAATGTTCTTTTCTTTCCCAATATAGTGTGCTTTGCATCCATTTTCGCGTTTTTTGTAGGTAACAAACTCAAAAACACTCAAAATATACCTTTTTGGTAATGTTAATCTATTTATATTGGCTGGTTTGCATCCGTTTTAGAGTTTTTCTACGTAAAACACTGAAAAAGCACGTTTTCAATAATTTTGTTTTGGATTTCCATATACAGGGAATTCCATATTATTTATCGTTTTGGTGTCTAACATACTGAAAACACTCAAAACACAGGTTTCTGGAAAAGTCGTTTAATTTCTCCATATCTGCATGCACTTTAGAGTTTGGTACATAACAGTTCGAAAAAAAAGCAAAAATTAACTTTTTTTATAATATTCTTTTTTCCACATAATTTCCCTGAATTTTGCCAGAATTTTGGCATCTCGGTACCTGTGAAGATGAATAACAAAAAAAATTTAAAAAATTGGTATTTATTTATTCTTTTATTTATTCTCTATAAAGACTGTTATTTGTGATTTTAGCTTTTTGGTACTTAAGGAAGTTAAAAACACTTATAATACACGTTTCTCTAAATGTCCTTTCGTTTCCCAAACATAAGGATCTTTGAATGTATTTAAGCGTTTTTATAAGTAAAATAATCAAAAACACTCAAAATACATGTTTTTTGTAATGTTATTAGGTTTCTCTATAAAGTGTGTTTTGCATGCGTTTTAGTGTTTTGGTATATAATGAGCTCAAAAACACTTAAAGGCAAGTTCTTGGTAAAAGTTTTTTTTTTTCCCATGTAATGTGATTGCCCTTCTTTTTAGTGCTTTATTGCATAACACTCTCAAAAATACCCAAACACACTTTTCTGGTAATGTCTTTTTTTTTCCACATAAAGCTAGTTTTGCTTGCAATTTGGGGTTTTGGTAACTAACTTTTTTATGTACCAAAATGCTAAAACGCGTGAATAGCACTCAATGGAGGCAAAGAACAACATTACCAGAAACGTTTTTTTTTTTTTTTTTACCTTGTAAAAACGCCAAAATGCATACAAAGCATCCTATATGAGGAAACGAAAGGGAATTACGAGAAATGTGTTATGAGTGTTTTTGAGTTTCTTAGGTATCAAAAAGCAAAAAAGCGTGAATAGCAGTCTTTATAGAGAAATAAAACGAACGAGTTTTTGAGTGTTTTTCCATCTTGTTATGGACCGAAACGCCAAAATCCATGCAAAGGAACCTATTTGGGGAAACGAAAAATGATATTATGAGAAATTTGTGTTATGAGGGTTTTTTTTGAGCTCCTTATATACGAAAACGCTAAAACGCTTGTATAGGACGTTCTTTATAGGCAACATGATCAAAAAGACTCAAAATACAGGTTTTTGGTAATGTTTTTCTGTTTTTTCCATAAAAGGGTGTTTTGCATGCTTTTTAGCGTTTTGGTATGTAAGACGTTAAAAAACACTTAAAGGCAAATTCTTGGTAAAAGTTGGTTTCATTCCCATGTAATGTGCTTGCCCTGCTTTTTAGTGCTTTATTGCCTAACTCGCTCAAAAATACTCAGACACTTTTCTGGTTATGTCATTTTTTTTCACACTTAAAGCTAATTTCACATGCAATTTGGGGTTTTGGTAACTAAGAATGTGAAAACACTCAAAATACACGCATTTCGTAAAGTTGTTCTGTTTCTCAATTTACGAGTGTTATTCATTTAGGTAAAATAATAAAAAAAAAACACTCAAAATACATGTTTTTGGTAATGTTATTCTGTTTCTCTATAAAGGGTGTTTTGTATGCGTTTTAGCGTTTTGGTATATAATGAGCTTAATAACACTTAAAGGCAAGTTCTTCGTAAAAGTTGGTTTTATTCCCATGTAATGTGATTTCCCTGCAATCACATTATGAGTATTATGAGTATTATGAGTATTTTTAGCTTCATATGTAACAAAACGGTAAAACAAGTGTATAGCACTCTATGTGGTTAGAGAAAACAACTTTAAGAAAAAATGTGCATGCAAGCCACTTTATATGGGAAAAAAAACATTACCGGAAACGTGTCTTTTCCCCATGAAAGATGTTTTAGCGTTTTATTACGTAATAACCGGAAACAAAACATTGAAACAACACGTTTTTGGTAATGTTATGTTTATTCTTATAGGCTGATTCTTATGCATTTTAGCGCTTTGGTACTTAAAAAGGGGAAAAAACACTCATAATACACGTTTTTGGTTATGATGTCCTGTTTCTTTTTATAGTGTTATTTGACCGTTCTGGTATAGAAGTTGAATAAACACTCATAATATAACCTAAGAAAAGAAAAAGTTTTTTTGGTAATATTGTTCTTTTTTTTCTTCATGTATGGTGCTTTGTTTTTATGTTGAAGTTTTGGTGCCTAACATGGGGAAAAGTCACAATACACGTTTTTAGTAATGTTGTTTTGTTTTTCTATATAGAGAGGTATTCACGTATATTAGTGTTTTGATACATATGAAACTGAAAAACACTCATAATACACTTTTATATCAATATCGTTTCTTTTCTCCATACAGGGGACTTTGCCTGCATTTTGGCGTTTTGTTACCTAACGCGCTCAAAAACACTAAAAAACACAGCTAATATTGTTCTGTTTCTCCATAAAGGGTTTTTTGGACGTGTTTTAGCATTAGAAATATTAGAAGCATTAGAAACTCAAAAACATTTAAAAGACACGTTTTTGATGATATTGTTTTATTTTCCCTTATTAGTTGTTGACTCATTTCTGGTAATTTTGTTTCGTTACTCCATTCAGGGCGCTTTTGCATGGATTTTGAGGTGTTTGGTATCTAATAAGCTCAAAATTCCCAAAATACATATTCTTGGTAATGTTATTTTTCTCCTTAAAGGGTTCTCTGTAAACGTTTTATTTTCCCATATTAGGTGCCATGCATGCACTTTGGCGTTTTAGTACCTAACAAGTAAAAAAAAAAAAAAAACATTTAATATACATGTTTTTTGGTAACGTTCTTCTGTTTATCCATATAAAATGCTATAAAATTGTTTTAGCGTTTTGTTACCAAAAAGCTAAAAAAAAAAAAAAAATCATAATGCACGTTTCTGTTCATACTGTTTCGTTTCTACATATCGTGTACTTTGCATGCAATTCTGCGTTTTCTTACCTAACAATACTCAATACACACGTTTTTGCTAATTGTATTATTATTTTTTTTCACCATAAAGCGTTTGTTAATCGTATTTCAGCGTTTTGATATTTAAGAAACTCCAAAACTCTCAAAAGATTCGCTTTTGGTAATGTTTTGTTTTCCCATACAGCGTTTTCCGTGTTTTTTTTTTTTTTTTTTTTTTTTTTTTTGCCAGATACAATAAAATAATCACCCAAATGACACGTACCTGGTAATATCGTTTCGTCACGAGGTTGTTTTCCATGAATTTTGGCGTTGTGTACCTAACAAGCTGAAAAACAGTTAAAGCACAAGTTTTCCGTAATGTTGTTCTGTTTCTCCATAAGGGACGTTTTAGCTTTTTGTTACCTAAGACGCTGAAAGACACTCAAAAGACACTTTTAGTAATGTTATTTTCCATATACGGTGCTTTGCATGCAGTTTGACGTTTCAGTACCTAATAATCTCAAATACACTCATAATACACTTTTTTGGTGATGTTCTGCTTCTTCATATAGGTTGCTTGATATACATTTAGCCGTTTTCTTAACTAACTTGAGGAAAAAGACTCATAATGCACATTTTTTATAATGTTGTTCTGTTTCTTTCTATACAGTGCTATTCACGTGTTTTAGCATTTCGATATAAAAGAAGCTGAAAAATCCTCATAACATACGTTTCTCTTAATATGGTGATTTGCATATATTTTGGAGTTTTCGTACCTAACAAGCTTAAAAAACACTCAAAACACTAGTATTTGGTACAGTTGTTCTGTTTCTCCATAAATGGTCTTTTGCAATTATTTTAGCGTTTTGGTGCGTAAGAAACTCTAAAACATTAAAAAGTCACGTTTTTTATTATGTTCTTTTCCTTTCCCATATAAGGAGTTTTCCATGTTCTTGTACCTAACAAGCTCAAAAACACTCTTTACGCTTTTGTTAACTTTATTTTCTTTCATGTAGGGTTCTTTGTATGCATTTTGGCGTTTTGGTACCTAACGTGGGTAATGTTGTTCTGTTTCTCAACATAGAGTACTATTCACTCGTTTTAGCGTTTTGGTACATATGGTGAAAAACACTCATAATCAACATTTATGTTAATATCGTTTCTTTTCCCCATATCGGGTAGTTTGCATACATTTTTTTTTTATTTAATAAAAAAAAAAGCTCATAATAACTCAAAACACACCTTTTTACTGATGTATTTCTGTTTCTCCATAAAATGTCTTTCTTCACGCGTTTGGTATTTAATAAGCTTAAAACACTGAAAATACACGTTTTTGGATGATCGTGTTTTTGTTTCTCTATATATAATGTTTTTTTTTTTTTTAGCGTTTAGTGCATAATACGCTCAAAAACACCTATATGACACGATCTGGTAATGTCGTTTCGTTACCCTATATAGGGTGGTTTCCATGAATTTCGGCGTTTTGGTACCTAATAAGATCAAAAATTCTCAAAACACACGTTTTTTTTTTTTTTTTTTGGTAATGTTGGTATTTTTCTCCATAAAGAGTGTTTTGACATGATTTAGCGTTTTGGTACAGAAAAAGCTGAAAAATACTCAAAAGAAAAGATTTTAATAAAAAAGTTTTCTTTTCCCATATCGGGAGCTTTGTTTACAGCTTGGGTATTTGGTACCTAACATGCTCAAAAACACTAAAAAAAAGACATGTTTTTGGTATTTTTTCCTCCATATACTCATAAGGTGCCTTGCATACACTTTGGCGTTTTGCTTCTTCTTCTTCTTCCCAGCTTTTCCCTATTCGGGGTCGCCGTTGTGAATGAGCCTTCTCCACGTATTTCTATTGTTTGCCATCTCTGGATTTATATTCTTCTCCCCAAGATCTCCGTTTATGCAGTCAATCCATCTTCTTTTGGGCCGTCCTCTTCTTCTAACTCCCTCCACCTCCATTTCCATGATCTCCCTTCCTACGTGGTCTTCGCCAACTCTTCTTCTCAAGTGTCCATACCACCTCAACCTTGACTCCTGGATCTTCTTGGAGACTTCAACTACTTTCACCGTTCCTCTTATGTACTTATTCCTAATTCGGTCTGTTCTGTTGACTCCCACCATCCATCTCAACATCTTCATCTCCGCTACATCCATCTTCCTCTCTTCAATCTTCTTCAAAGGTGCTGCTTCTAGCCCATACATCAAAGCAGGTCTAACGACTGCTTTGTGGACTTTGCCCTTCACTCTTACTGGTACCCTTCTATCGCATATCACACCCGAAACTTGCCGCCAATTGTTCCAGCCACACTGAATCCGAAAGTTCACTTCTTTTTCCATTTCCCCTGTCTCGTCTACCATCGATCCCAAGTACTTAAATGTTTTCACTCTCTTCAACTTTTCACCATTCAGTCTAATTGTGGCCTGTTGATCGCCCCTTGTATCCGTCGTAAAATATTCAGTTTTGGACCTACTAATCCTCATTCCTCTGCTTTCCAAAGCAACTCTCCATTCTTCTAATTTTCTTTCCAGCTGTCCTCTCCTTTCGGTCACTAAGACAATGTCATCAGCATATAATACACACTTTGGCGTTTTGCTACCTAACAAAAAAAAAAAAAAAAAACTTACTATTCACGGTTTTTGAGAAGGTTCTGTTTTTCCATATAGAGAAGGTCAAAAACACTCATAATACATGTTTTCTTTCATTTTCCTATATAGGATGCATTGCATTATTTTGATATCTATCAAGATCAAAAACACTTATAATACTCGTTTTTGGTAATGTTGTTCTGTTTCCTTATATATATGTATGCATTTTAGCGTTTTGGTACTTAACTATTGAAAAAAAACACTCATAACATCAGCTTTTAGTAATGTTGTTCTCTTTCTCCATAGAGAGACCTATTCAAGTGATTTAGCGTTTTGGTATCTATGAAACACATTATACAGGTATCTGTTAAAATCGATTCCTTTCCCCATTTTGCGTACTTTGTATGCATTTTGCTGTTTTGTTACCTAACAAGCTCAGTAACACTAAAACACACATTTTTCCTAATGTTGTTCTGTTTCTCCATAAAGTGTTTTGGACACTTTTAGCGTTTTAGCGTTTAATGCGTAAGCTCAAAAACATTCAAAAGACACGTTTTTGGTCATTTTTTTTCTTTTCCCATTTAGAATGTTATTCATTCTTGTTAGCGTTTTGATGTCTAATATACTCAAAACACTGAAATTAAACGTTTTTATAATGTCGTTCTATTATTATTATTATTATTGCATGCATTTATGCGTTTTTGTACCTAACAAGCTAAAAAAAATGAAAATACACGTTTTTGGTAATATTGTTTTGTTTCTCAAAAGAGAGTGCTTTTCACGTCTTTTTGCGCTATAGTACATAAGAAGGTGAAAAACCCTAATAATACACTTTTCTGTTCGTATCGCATTTTGGCGCTTTGGTGTCTTACAAGCTCAAAAGCGCTCAAAAAAAAAAAAAAAAAGCGTTTTTGGCAATGTTGTTCTTTCTCCATGAGTGTTTTAAATGCATTTTAGCGTTCTGGTACGTAAGAAGGTGAAAATTACTCACAAGACACGTATTTGGTAATGTTTACTTTAGCCATATAAAGTGATTTTCATGCACCTTAGGATTTTAGTACCATACAAGCTCAAAAACACTCATAATACACTTTTTTGGTAATGTTCTGTTTTGTTTTGTTTTTCACATTGGGTGCTTTTTATGGATTTTGGCGTTTTGGTATCTAATATAATAATTATAATACATGTTTTTAGTAATATTGTTCTGTTTCCCCAGAGAGAGTGCTATTCACAGCTTTTAGCGTTATAAAAAGATGAAAAACCCCATAATACACTTTCGTTCATATCGTTTCGTTTCCCTATATCTGGGGCTTCGTATGCATTTTGGCGTCTTGTTACCTATCCTGCTTAAAAACACTCAAAACACCCGTTTTTTGGTAATCTTGTTCTGTTTCTCCATAAAGGATGTTTTGCACACGTTAAAGTGTTTGTACAGTAAGAAGCTCAAAAATACTCAAAAAGGACGGTTTTGATAATGTTTTGGTTTGCTATATGGACAGTTTCCCATTGTTTTTATCATTTTGGTGCCTAATATACTCAAAAATACTGAAATGACACGTTTTTGTTAATGCTTTATTACCCCATAAAGGTTGCTTTCAATGTGTTTTGGTGTTCTGGTACTTTAGAAGCCCCCCCAAAAAAAAACACTCAAAATACATGTTTTTAGGAGTGTCGTTCTGTTTCTCCGTAAAGGTTTTTTTGCATGCATTTTATCGTTTTATTACGTAAGAGACAGAAACACTCAAAACGCATGTTTTTGGTAATGTTGTTTGCTTTTCCCAAAAAGAGTGCTTTGCTTGCACTCTTCGAGTTTTGGTACCTGAGAGTCTAAAAAAATAATCATATTACGCGTTTCTGGTAATGTTTTGTTTCTTCATATAGGTTGCTTTGTATGCATTTTGGCGTTTTGCCAAACATGGGGAAAAACATGGAGAAAAACGATCATACTAAACGTTTTCTATGTTGTTCTGTTTTTCTATATAAAAATACTATTCACCTGATTTAGAGTTTTAGTACATAAGCTGAAAAACGCTCATAATGCACGTTACTTTTAATATCGTTTCGTTTCCCCATATCGGCTGATTTACATGCATTTTGGCGTTTTGGTACCTAACATGGACAAATCTCACATCATACGTTTTTGGTAATGTTGTTCTGTTTCTCCATAAAGGGTGTTTTACATGTGCTTTAGCGTTTTGATACATAAGAATCCCAAAAAACACTGAATGGACACGTTTTTGATAATATTGTTTCCCATATAGATTATTTTCTATACTTTTTAGCGTTTTGATGCCTAATACGCTCAAAAACACACAAATGACAAGTTTCTTGTAATGTCGTTTCGATACCCTAAATAATGTGCTTTGTATGCATTTTGGCGTCATGGTTCCTAACAAGCTCAAAAACACTCACAGTACAGTTTTTTTTTAGCAATGTTGTTCTGTTTCTCCGTAAAGGTAGTTTTGAATGCATTTTAGCGTTTTGGTACATAAGAAGCCAGAAAACAGTCAAACGCCACGTTTTTTTTTTTTTTGGTGTTTTTTATTTTTGTTTTATTTCTAATATAGTGTGCTTTGTACACGTTTTGATACCTGAAATGTTTTGGTAAATAACAAACTAAAAAACACTCATAATACACGATTTTGGTAATGTTCGTCTGTTTCTTCATATAGCGTACTTTGTATGAATTTTTTTCCGTTTTTGGTAAACAATAGACATTTTTGGTCATATTTTGTTTTTCATACAGAGTGGTTTTCTTGTGCTTTAGCGTTTTGGTATCTATAAAGTTGAAAAACACTCAATAGACGTTTCTCTTGAAAATCATTTCGTTTTCCCGTGAAGGTTACTTTGCATTAATTTCTACGTTTTATTAACTAACAAGATCAAAACACTGAAAACACACGTTTTTCCTAATGTTCTGTTTTTCCATAAAGTGTGTTTTGGACACGTTTTAGCGTTTTGGTACGTTAAAAGCTGAAAAAAAAAACACCCAAAAGACACGTTTTAAATAATGCTGCATTTTTTTCAATATTTGGTGTTTTTTTTTTTCAGTATTTCTGTGACTAATACGCTCGAAAACACCTAATTGGCACGTTTCTGGGAATGTTTTTTCGTTACCCCATGTAAGATGCTTTGAATGCATTTTGGCGTTTTGGTATTTAATAAGCTCGAAAAGTCAAAATACAATTTTTTTTATTGTAATTTTGTTTATTTTTCTCCATAAAGGCTGTTCTATATGCATGTTATTGTAATCTATATAATGGTATTTCCTTTTTATTTCTTTCGTTTTCGTTTCTAACTTGCTGAAAAACACTCAAAATATATATTTTCAGATATGTCGTTTCGTTTACCCACGTGGCTCGACAAGGATTTTGTTACTTTGGTACATAAAAATGTGAAAAACAATGAAAATAGTTTTTTTTTTTTTTTTGGTAATGTTGTTCTGTTTCTGCATATAGAGTTTTCGCAATTTAGTACCTAAGAATCTTAAAAGCACTCGTAATACATTTTCTCATAATGTTTTTTCGTTACTCCATATAGGGTACTTTCCATGCAGTTTGGCGTTTTTTTCATTACTAAGCTTTAAAACACTCAAACTACTTTTTTTTTTTTTAGTTTTATTCTGTTTCTCAATAATATCTGTTTTCCATCCGTTTTAGCGTTTTGGTACGTAAGTAGCTGAAAAACACAAGGGGACATATTCAGTAATATTTTTTTTTTTTTTTTTTTGTTTTCCGATATAGGTTACTTTCTATGATTTTTGGCGTTTTTGGGCCTAAGGCTCATAAACACCCTAAAGACATGTAACTAGAAATATATATATATATATATATATATATATATATATATATATATATATATATATATATATATATATATATATATATATATATATATATATATATATATATATATATATATATATATATATATATAGTATATATATATAACAAGCTCAAAAACACTCAAATCACACTTTTCTAGTAATATCATTTTTTTTCCCACATAATTCTAGTTTCGCATGCAATTTGATGTTTTGGTAAATAAGAATGTGAAAACACTCAAAATACAGGCATTTATTAAGGCTGTTCTGTTTCTCAATTAAAAGTGTTATTCATGATTTTTAGCATTTTGGTATCTAAGAAACTTCTCCATCTACACAAGTTTTTGCGTTTTTTGTCTTGTGGTTCTTGTAAAACTAGAAAACCTTCATTATACAGGTTTTCGTAATGTCCTTTTGTTTCCCAATATAGAGTGCTTGGCATGCATTTTCTTGTTTTTTTGTAGGTAACAGGCTCAAAAACACACAAAATATATCTTTTTGGTAATGTTTTTCTATTTCTTCATATTGGTTGGTTTGCATCCGTTTCAGCGTTTTTCTACGTAAAACACTGAAATGACACGTGTTCAGTAATTTTGTTTTGGATTCCCATATAGAGTGACTTCCATATTATACGAGTATATTGTTTTGATGCCCAACATGCTAAAAAAAACACTCAAAAAACAGATTTTAGGTAAAATCGGTTAATTTCCCCGTATAAGTGGCTTTGCATGCACTTTAGCGTTTGGTAAATTACAGTTTGAAAAAAAAGCAAAAATTATTTTTTTTTATAATGTTCTTTTTTTCCACATAATTTCCTTGAATTTTGCCAGAATTTTGGGATCTCGGTACCTATGAAGATGAATAACAAAAAAACAAGCTATTTTTTTTATAAAGAGTGTTATTTGTGGATTTTAGCTTTTTGGTACTTAAGGAACTTAAAAAAAACACTCATAATAAACGTTTCTCGTAATGTACTTTCGTTTCCCAAACACAGGTATCACTGAATGTATTTAAGCGCTTTTATAGTTAAATAATCAAAAACACTCAAAATATTTTTTGGGGGTAATGTTTTTCTGTTCCTCCATAAAGGGTGTTTTGCATGCGTATTAGCGTTTTTTGTATACAATGAGCTCAAAAACACTTAAAGGCAAGTTCTTGGTAAATATTGGTTTTATTCCCATGTAATGTGATTGCCCTGCTTTTTAGTGCTTTTTTGCCTAACACGCTCAAAAAGACTGAAAAGACACTTTTCTGGTAATGTCATTTTTTTTTCTCACATAAAGCTAGTTTTGCATGCAATTTGTGGTTTTGGTAACTAAGAATATGAAAAACACTCAAAATACACGCATTTGGTAAGGTTGTTCTTTTTTTCAATTAAGAGTGTTGTTCATGAGTTTAAGCATTTTGGTACCTAAGAAACTTCTACATATACACAAGTTTTTGCGTTTTTTTGCCTTGTGGTTCTTGTGAAACAATAAAATGTACTTTTATTTCCCAATATAGAGTGCTTTGCATTCATTTTCGCGTTTTTTGTAAGTAACAAGCTCAAAAACGCAAAAATTAAACCTGTTTCGTAATGTTATTCTGTTTATTCATATTGGTTGGTTTGCATCTGTTTTAGCGTTTTTTTAAGTAAACCACTGAAAAAAAAACAAGTTTTTGTAATTTTGTTTTAGATTTCCATATAAAGGGACTTCCATATTATTTATCGTTTTGGTGCCTAACATGCTGAAAAACACTCGAGACAGGTTTCTGAAAAAGTCGTTTAATTTCGCCATATTTCCATGCACTTTAGAGTTTGGTACATAAGAGTTCGAAAAAAAAGCAAAAATTAACTTTTTTGATAATGTTCTTTTTTCCACATAATATCCCTGAATTTTGCCAGAATTTTAGCATCTTGGTATCTGTGAAGATGAATAACAAAAAAATGGTATTTATTTATTTATTTATTTATTTATTTATTCTCTATAAAGAGTGTTATTTGGGATTTTAGCTTTTTGGTACTTAATTACGGAAATTAAAAACACTCATAATACACGTTTCTTGTAATATCCTTTCTTTTCCCAAACATAGGGTTCATTCCATGTATTTAAGTGTTTTTACATGATCAAAAAGACTCAAAATACATGTTTTTGGGAATGTTATTCTGTTTCTCCATAAAGGGTGTTTTGCATGCGTTTTAGCGTTTTGGTATGTAAGGAGCTCAAAACACCTAAAGGCAAGTTTCTTGGTAAAAGTTGGTTTTATTCCCATGTAATGTGATTGCCCTGCCTTTTAGTACTTTATTGCCTAACACGCTGAAAAACACTCAAAAGGCACTTTTCTGGTAATATCATTTTTTTTCCCACATAAAGCTAGTTTCGCATGCAATTTGGGGATTTGGTAACTAAGAATGTGAAAACATTCAAAATACACGCATTTGGTAAGGTTGTTCTGTTTCTCAATTACGAGTGTTATTCATGAGTTTCAACATTTTTTATCTAAGAAACTTTTCCATATTCACGAGTTTTTGCGTTTTTTGTCTTGTGGTTTTTGTGAAACTATGAAACATTTATTATATACGTTTTCTTAATGTCCTTTTGTATTCCAATACGGAGCGCTTTGCATCCATTTTCGCATTTTTTGTAGGTAACAAACTCAAAAACACTGAAAATATATCTTTTTGGCAATATTATTCTATTTCTTTATATTGGTTGGTTTCCATCCATTTTAGCGTTTTTCTACGTAAAACACTGAATTAACACGTTTTCAGTAATTTTGTTTTTGATTCCAATATAGAGTGACTTACATATGTTTTATTGTTTTATTGACTCATATGCTTAAAAACACTAAGAAGACAGGTTTCTGCACTTTTGGGTTTGGTACATAACAGGCCGAAAAAAGAGCTAAAATTAATTTTTTTGATAATGTTCTTTTTTCCACATAATTTAACTAAATTTTTGCCAAAATTTTGACATCTTGGTACCTATGAAGATGAATAACAAAAACAAAAAAAATTCTATTACTTTTTTATTTTTTTTTTATAAAGATTGTTATTTGTGGGTTTTAGATAATTGGTACTTAAGGAACTTAAAAACACTCATAATACACGTTTCTCGTAATGTCCTTTCGTTTCCCAAACATAGGGATCTTTGTATGTATTTAAGCGTTTTTATAGGTAAAATAATAAAAACACTCAAAATACATGTTTTTGGTACTGTTATTCTGTTTATCCATAAAGAGTGTTTGCCATGCGTTTTAGCGTTTTGGTATGTAAAGAGCTCATAAACACTTAAAAGCAAGTTCTTGGTAAAAGTTGGTTTTATTCCCATGTAATGTAATTGCCTTGCTTTTTAGTGCTTTATTGCCTAACACGCTCAAAAACATTCAATGGACACTTTTCTGGTAATGTTATTTTTTACCCACATAAAGCTAGTTTCGCATACAATTTGGTGTTTTGGTAAATAAGAATGTGAAAACGCTGAAAATACACGCATTTGGTAAGGCTGGTTTGTTTCTCAATTAAGAGTGTTATGACTTTCAGCATTTTGGTGTATGGTGATATCAAAATGCTGAAACTCATGAAACTTCTTTTACCAAGAACTTGCCTTTACGTGTTTTTGAGCTCCTTACATACCAAAACGCTAAATCGCATGCAAAACACACTTGATGGAGAATCACAAAAACATTTCAAAAAACATGTATTTTGAGTCTTTTGATCATGTTACTTATAAAAACACTTAAATACATCCAAAGATCCCTATGTTCTGGAAACGAAAGGACATTAACGAGAAACGTGTATTATGAGTGTTTTTAAGTTCCTTAAGTACCAAAAAGCTAAAATCATAAATAACACTCTTTATAGAGAATAAATAAATAAAAAAATAAATAATTACCAATTTTTTTTCTTTTTTGTTATTCATCTTAACAGGTACCGAGATGCCAAAACTCTGGCAAAATTCAGGGAAATTATGTGGAAAAAAAAAAGAACATTATCAAAAAAGTTATATTTTTCTTTTTTCTCGAACTGTTATGCACCAAACTCTAAAGTGCATGCAAATATGGGGAAATTAAACGACTTTTCCAGAAACTTGTCTCTTGAGTGTTTTTCAGCATGTTAGGCACCAGCACAATAAATAATATGGAAGTCCATCTATATGGGAATCCAAAACAAAATTACTTACAAAATTACTAAAAACGTGTTTTTTCAGTGTTTTACTTACAAAAGAACCCTATATTTGGGAAACGAAAGGACATTACCAGAAAGGTGTATTATAAGTGTTTTTAATTTCCTTAAGTACCAAAAACCTAAAACCCAAAAATAACACTCCTTATAGAGAAAAGAAAAAAAATTATTTATTTTTTTGTTTGTTTTTACTCATCTTCATAGGTACCAAAACGATAAATAATATGTAAGTCCCTCTATATGGGAATCCAAAACAAAATTACTGAAAACGTATTTTTTCAATGTTTTACATGCAAAGAACCCTATATTTGGGAAACGAAAGGACATTACGAGAAACGTCTATTATGAGTGTTTTTAAGTTCCTTAATTACCAAAAACCTAAAACCCACAAATAACACTCTTTATAGAGCAACCAATTTTTTTTTTTTTTGTTATTCATCTTCAAAGTTACCAATATGCCAAAATTCTGGCAAAATTCAGGGAAATTATGTAGAAAAACGAACATTAAGAAAAAAATAATTTTTTTTTTTTTTTTTTTTCGGACAGTTCTGTACCAAACACTAAAGTGTATGCAAAGCCACCTATATGGGGAAATTATATGACTTTACCAGAAATCTGTCTTTTGAATGTTTTTTTTTCATGTTAGGCATCAAAACAATAAATAATTTAGAAGTTACTTAATACGGTAATCCTTAACAAAATTACTGAAAACGTATCTTTTCAGTGTTTTACGTAGAAAAACAAAAAAAAACGGATGATAACCAACCAATTTTTAAGAAATACAATAACTTTACGAAAAAAGGTATATTTTTAGTGGTTTTGAGCTTTTTACCTACAAAAAAAAAACAAGAAAATGGATGGAAAGCACGCTATATTGGAAAAGAAAAGTAAATTGCGAGAAACGTGTATAATCGGTGTTTTATAGTTTCACAAAAACCACAAGGCAAAAAACGCAAAAAAAAGAAATGTAGGACTTTCTTAGATACCAAATTGCTTAAACTCATGAATAACAAACTTAATTGAGATAGAGAACAACCTCACCAAATGAGTGTATTTTCAGAGTTTTTCAAATTCTTAGTTACCAAAACCCCAAATTGCATGCGAGAGTAGCTTTATGTGAGAAAAAAATGACATTACCAGAAAAGTGTCTTTTGAGTGTGTTTGAGCGTGTTAGGAAATAAAGCACTAAAAAGCAGGGCCTTCACATTATATGGGAATAAAACCAAATTTTATCAAAAACTTGCCTTTAAGTGCCCCTTACCTACCAAAACGCCAAAACGCATGCAAAACGATCTTTATGGGGAAACAGAATAACATTACCAAAAACATGTATTTTGAGTGTTTTTGATCATGTTACCTATAAAAAAAACGCTTAAATATATGCAAGGAACCCAGTGATTGTGAAACAAAAGGACATTACGAGAAACGTGTATTTTGAGTGTTTTTAAATTCCTTTAGTACCAAAAAGCTAAAACCCATAAACAACAACATTCTTTATAGAGAAAAAATAAATAAATAAAAAAATACCATTTTTTTCTCTTTTTTTTTTTTGTTATTCATCCTTATAGGTACCGAGATACCAAAATTCTGGCAAAATTCAGTGAAATTATGTCAAAAAAAGAACATTATCAAAAAAGTTAATTTTAGCTTTTTTTCGGACTTATGTACCAAACCCTAAAGTGCATGGAAAGCCACCTACCTATATGGGGAAATTAAACGACTTTAGCAGAAACATGTCTTTTGAGTGTTTTTCAGCATGTTAGGCACCAAAACGATAAATAATATAAGAAATAATCTATATGGGAATCCAAAACAAAATTACTGAAAACGTGTCCTTCCAGTAGAAGCGTAGAAAATCGCTAAAACGGATGTAAAACAACCAATATAAAGAAATAGAATAACATTACCGAAAAGGTATATTTTGAGTGTTTTTGATCTTGTTACCTACAAAAAAACGCGAAAATGGATGTAAAGCAGTCTATATTGGGAAACACAAGGACATTACGAGAAACGTGTATAATGAGTCTTTTTATAGTTTCATAAGAACCACAAGGCAAAAACCGCAAAAACTCATGAATATGGAGAAGTTTCTTAGATACCAAAATGTTGAAACTAATGAATAACACTCGTAATCAAGAAACAAAACAACCTTACCAAATCTGTATATTTTGAGTGTTTTCACATTCTTAGTTACCAAAACCCCAACCTCCATGCAAAACAAGCTTTATGTGGAAAAAAAAAATGATATTACCAGAAGAGTATCTTTTGAGTGTTTTTCAGCGTGTTAAGGAATAAAGCACTAAAAAGCAAGGCAATCACATTACATGGGAATAAAACCATCTTTTACCAAGAATTTCCTTTTAAGTGTTTTTGAGCACCTTACATACCAAAACGCTAAAACGCATGCAAAACAACCTTTATGAAAAAAACTGAATAACATTACCAAAAACATGTAATTTAAGTCTTTTTGATCATGTTACCTAAGAAAACACTTTAAATACATGGAAAGAAAGAACCCTATGTTTGGGAAAAGAAAGGACATTACGAGAAACGTGTATTATGAGTGTTTTTAAGTTCCTTAAGTACCAAAAAGCTAAAACCCACAAATAACACTCTTTATAGAGAATAAATAAATAAATAAATAAATAAATACCTTTTTTTTAATAATCATCTTCACAGGTACCGAGATGCCAAAATTCTGGGAAAACTCAGGGAAATTATGTGGAAAAAAGAACATTATCAAAAAAGTTAATTTAAGACTTTTTAACTCTAAATTTAACTCTAAAGTGCATGCAAATATGAAGAAACCAGTGTTTCGAGTGTTTTCCAGATGTTTGGCACCAAAACGATAAATAATATGGAAGTGACTCTATATAGGAATCCAAAACAAAATTACTAAAAACGTGTTTTTTCAGTTTTTTTACGTAGAAAAACGCTAAAACGGATGCAAACCAACCAATATGAACAAATAGAAAAACATTACTAAAAGGGTATATTTTGTATGTTTTTTAGCTTGTTACCTACAAAAAACGCGAAAATGGATGCCAAGCACTCTATATTGGGAAACAAAAGGACATGTTTTATAGTTTCAGAAGTACCACAACGCAAAAAACGCAAAATATTGTGTAGATGGAGAAGTTTCTTAGATACCAAAATGCTAAAAATCATGAATAACACTCTTAATTGAGAAACAGAAAAGACTTACCAAATGAATGTATTTTTATTGTTTTCACATTCTTATTTACCAAACACCAAATTGCATGCGAAACTAGCTTTATGTGGGGAAAAAAAATGATATTACCAGAAAAGTGTCCTTTGAGTGTTTTTGAGTGTGTTAGGCAATAAAGCACTAAAAAGCCGGGCAATCACATTACATGGGAATAAAACCAAATTTTACCAAGAACTTGCCTTTAAGTGTATTTGAGCTCCTTACATACCAAAACGCTAAAACGCGTGGAAAACACTCTTTATGGAGAAAAATAATATTACCATAAACATTTATTTTGAGTGTTTTTTATCATGTTACTTATAAAAACACTTAAATACGCAAAGAACCCTATATTTAGGGAACGAAAGGACATTACGAGAAACGTATATTATAAGTGCTTTTAAGTTCCTTAAGTACCAAAAACCTAAAACCCACAAATAACACTCTTTATAAAGAAACCAAAATAAAACATAATTTTTTTGGGGGGGTGATTCATCTTCATAGGTACCAAGATGCCAAAATTCTAGCAAAATTCAGGGAAATTATGTGGAAAAAAGAACATTATCAAAAATTTTTTTTTTTTGAATTTTATGTACTAAACCCTAAACTGTATGGAAATATGAGGAAATTATACAACTTTACCAAAAACCTGTATTTTGAATGTTTTTTCAGCATGTTAGGTTTTAAAACAATAAGTAATATGGAAGTTACTTTATATGGTAATCCATGACAAAATTACTGAAAACGTGTCTTTTCAGTATTTTACGTAGAAAAACTAAAAAATGGATGCAAGCCAACCAATTTTTAAGAAGGAGAATAACATTACCAAAAAGGTATATTTTGAGTAGTTTTGAGCTTGTTACCCCAAAAAAAAACCCGAAAATGGATGGAAAGCACTATATTAGGAAAGAAAAGTAAATTACGAGAAACGTGTTTAATGGGTGTTTTATAGTTTCACAAGAACCACAAGCCAAAACCGCAAAAACTCGTGTATATGTAGATGTTTCTTAGATACCAAAATGCTGAAACTCATAAATAACACTCTTAATTGAGATACAGAACAACTTTACCAAATGCGTGTATTTTCAGTGTTTTTCACATTCTTAGTTACCAAAAACCCAAATCGCATGCGAAACTAGCTTTATGTAGGAAACAAAATGATAATTCCAGAAAAGTGTCTTTTGAGTGTTTTTGAGCGTGTTAGGCAAAAAACCACTAAAAAGCAGGGGATTTACATTACACAGGAATAAAACTAAATTTTACCAAGAACTTGCCTTTATGTGTTTTTTACCTCCTTACATACCAAACCGCTAAAACGCATGGAAATCACTCTTTATGAAGAAACAGAAAAACATTACCAAAAACATGTATTTTGAATGTTTTTGATAATGTTACCCATAAAAATACTGAAATACATCGAAAGAACCCTATGTTTGTGAAACGAAAGGACATAACGAGAAACGTTTGTTTTGAGTGTTTTTAAGTTCCTTTCGTACCAAAAGCTAAAACCCATAAATAATAACACTATAGAGGAAAAAAAAAAAGATAAATAAAAAAACTCCATTTTTTTTCTTTTTTTGTTATTCATCGTCATAGATACCAAGATGCAATTATTTTAGGAAAATTCAGTGAAATTATGTCACAAATGAACATTATAAAAAAAATTAAGTTTAGCTTTTTTTTTCGGACTGTTATGTACCAAACCCTAAACTGCATGCAAAGCCACCTATATGGGAAAATTAAACCACTTGACAGAAACCTGTCCTTTTGAGTGTTTTTCAGCATGTTAGAAACCAAAACGATATATAATATAAGAGTCAGTCTATATGGGAATCCAAAACAAAATTACTGAAAACGTGTCTTTTCAGTGTTTTACGTAAAAAATCGCTAAAACGGATGTAAACCAACCAATATGAAAAAAAAAGAATAACATTAGAGAAAAGTTATATTTTTAGTGTTTTTGAGCTTGTCACCTAAAAAAAAAAGCACTGTGTATCGGGAAACAAAAGGACATTACGAGAAACGTGTATAATGAGTGTTTTATAGTTCCACAAGAACCACAAGGCAAAAAACGTAAAAATTCGTGTATATGGTGAAGTTTCTTAGATGCTGAAACTCAAGAATAACACTCGTAATTGAGAAACAGAAAAACCTTACCAAAAGCGTGTATTTTGAGTGTTTTCACATTCTTAGTTACCAAAACCCCAAATTGCATGCGAAATTAGCTTTTTTTGGGAAAAAAAATGACATTACCAAAAAAGAGTCTTTTGAGTGTTTTTCAGCGTGATAGACAATAAAGCACTAAAAAGCAGGGCAATCACATTACATGGGAATAAAACCAACTTTTACCAAGAACTTGACTTTAAGTGTTTTTGAGCTTTTTACATACCAAAACACTAAAACACATGCAAAACACCCTTTATGGAGAAACACAATAACATTACCAAAAACATGTATTTTGAGTCTTTTTGATCATGTTACCTATAAAAACACTTGAATACATGAAAAAAACCCTATGTTAGGGAAACGAAAGGACATTACAAGAAACGTGTATTATGAGTGTTTTTAAACTCCTTAAGTACCAAAAAGCTAAAATCACAAATAACACTCTTTATAGAGAATAAATAAATAAATAAATAAATAAATAAATACCATTTTTTTTTACTTTTGTTATTCATCTTCACAGGTACCGAGATGCTAAAATTCTGGCAAAATGCAGGGAAATTATGTGGAAAAAAGAACATTATCAAAAAAGGTATTTTTTATCTTTTTTTCGAACTGTTATGTACCAAACTCTAAAGTGCATGCAAATATGGCGAAATTAAACGACTTTTCCAGAAAGCTGTCTCTTGAGTATTTTTCAGTATGTTAGGCACCAAAACGATAAATAATATGGAAGTCCCTCTATATGGGAATCCAAAACAAAATTACTAAAAACGTGTTTTTTTACAGTCTTTTACGTAGAAAAACGCTAAAACGGATGCAAACACACCAATATGAATAAACAGAATAACATTACCAAAAAATGTATATTTTGTGTGTTTTTGAGCTTATTACCTACAAAAAACGCGAAAATGGATGCAAAGCACTCTATATTGGGAAACAGAAGGACATTACGAGAAATGTGTATAATGAGTGTTTTATAGTTTCACAAGAAACACGTGGCAAATAACGGAAAAACTCTTGTATATGGAAAAGTTTCTTAGATACCAAAATATTGAAACTCATGAATAACATTCTTATTTGAGAAACAGAACAACCTTACCAAATGCGTGTATTTTGAGTGTTTTTCACATTCTTAGTTACCAAAACCCCAAAGTGCATGCAAAATAGCTTTATATGGGAAAAAAATGACATTACCAGAAAAGTGTCTTTTAAAATTTTTTGACCATGTCAGGTAATAAAGTACTAAAAAGCAAGGTAATCATATTACATGGGAATAAAACCAACTTTTACCAAGAACTTGTCTTTAAGTTTTTTTGAGCTCATTATATACTAAAACGCTAAAACGTATGCGAAACACCATTTTTGGAGAAACAGAATAACATTACCATAAAAATGTATTTTGAGTGTTTTTTTTATTTTTTTACCTATAAAATCGGTTAAATACATACAAAGATCCCTATGTTTGGGAAACGAAAGGACATTACGAGAAACGTGTATTATGAGTGTTTTTAAGTTCCTTAAGTACCAATAATCTAAAACCCACAATTAACACTTTTTATAAAAAAATAAAATAAAAAAAAACAGCATTTTTTCTTATTCATCTTCATGGGTACCGAGATGCCAGAATTCTTGCAAAATTCATGGAAATTATGTGGAAAAAATAACGTTATCAAAAAACTTAATTTTAGCTCTTTTTTCGGGCGCTAAAGTGCATCCAAAGGCACCTATATGGGGAAATTAAACGATTTTACCAGAAACCTGTCTTTTCAGTGTTTTTTTTTTTTTTAGCACGTTAGGCACCAAAACAATAAATAATATGGAATTCACTCTATATGGGAATTCAAAACAAAATTACTGAAATCGTGTTTTTTTCAGTGTTTTGCGTAGAAAAACGTTAAAACGGATGGAAACCAACCAATATAAAGAAATAGATTAACATTACCAAAAAGGTATATTTTGAGTGTTTTTGAGCTTACCTACAAAAATCGCGAAATTGGATGCAAAGTACACTGTACTGGGAAACAAAAGGTCATTAAGAAAACCTGTATAATGAATTTTTTATAGTTTCACAAGAACCACAAGGCAAAAAACGCAAAAACTTGTGTATATGGAGAAGTTTCTTAGATACCAAAATGCTAAAACTCTTGAAAAACACTCGTAATTAATAAAAAAAAAAAAAAACTTATTAAATGTGTGTATTTTCAGTGTTTTCACATTCTTAGTTACCAAAACCCCAAATTGCATGCGAAACTAGCTTTACGAGTATGTGGGGAAAAAAAAAATGACGTTACCAGAAAAGTGTCTTTTGAGTGTTATTCAGCGTGTTAGGCAGTAAAGCACTAAAAAGCAGGGCAATCACATTACATGGGAATAAAACCAACTTTTACCAAAAACTTGCCTTTAGGTGTTTTGAGCTCCTTACATACCAAAATGCTAAAACGCATGGAAAACACCCTTTATGGAGAAACATAATAACATTACCAAAAACATGTATTTTCAGTCTTTTTGATCATGTAAAAACACTTAAATACATGGAAAGAACCCTATGTTTGGAAAACGAAAGTACATTACAAGAAACGTGTATTATGACTGTTTTTAAGTTCCTTAATTAACTATCAAAAAGCTAAAATCACAAATATCACTCTTTATAGAGAATAAATAAATAAATAAAAAAACAAATATCAATTATTATTTTTTTTTTTTTTGTTATTCATCTTCACAGGTACCAAGATGCCAAAATTCTGGAAAAAAAAATCAGGGGATATTATGTGGAAAAAAGAATATTATCAAAAAAAAAATTTTTGCTTTTTTTCGAACTGTTATGAACCAAACTCTAAAGTGCATGCAAATATGATGAAATTAAACGATTTTTCCAGAAACCTGTCTCGAGTGTTTTTCAGCATGTTAGGCACCAAAACGATAAATAATATGGAAGTCCCTCTATATAGGAATCAAAAAGAAAATTACTGAAAACGTGTTTTTTTTTTTTTCATTGGTTTACGTAGAAAAACGCTAAAACAGATGCAAATCAACGAATATGAAGAAATAGAATAACATTGCGAAACAGGTATAATTTGTGTCTTTCTGAGCTTGTTACCTACAAAAAACGCGAAAAATGAATGCAAAGCACTCTATATTGGGAAACAAAAGGACATTACGAGAAACTTGTTTTATAGTTTCACAAGAACCACAAGGCAAAAAACGCAAAAACTTGTGTATATGGAGAAGTTTCTTTGGTACCAAAATGCTGAAACTCATGAATAACACTTTTAATTGAGAAAAAACCAACCTTACCAAATGCGTGTATTTTGAGTGTTTTTCACATTCTTAGTTACTAAAACCCCAAATTGCATGCAAAACTAGCTTTATTTGAGAAAAAAAATTACATTAGCAGAAAAGTGTCTTTTAAGTCTTTTTGAGTGTGTTAGGCAATAAAGCACTAAAAAGCAGAACAATCACATTACATGGGAATAAATCCAACTTTTATCAAGAACTTGCCTTTAAGTGTTTTGAGCTTATTATATACCAAAACGCTAATACACATGCAAAACACCCTTTATGAAGAAACAGAATAACATTACCAAAAAAAATGTATTTTGAGTGTTTTTGATTATTTAACTATAAAAATGCTTAAATACATTCAATGATACCTATGTTTGGGAAACGAAAGGACATTACGAGAAACTTTTATTATGAGTGTTTTTAATTTCCTTAAGTACCAAAAAGCTAAAACCCACAAATAACACTCTTTATAAAAAAAAAAAATAGCTTTTTTTTTGTTATTCATCTTCATAGGTACCGAGATCCAAAAAATTCTTGCAAAATTCAAGGAAATTATTTGGAAAACTGAATATTATCAAAAAAATTATTTTTAGCTTTTTTTTCAAACTGTTATTTACCAAACCCTAAAGTGCATGCAGAGCCACTTATATTTGGAAATTAAACGTTTTTACCAGAAACCTGTCTTCTGAGGGTTTTTTCAGCATGTTGGGCATAAAAATAATAGATAATATGGAAGTCAGTCTATATGGGAATGCAAAAACAAAATTACTGAACACGTGTCAATTCAGTGTTTTACGTAGAAAAACGCTGAAACGATGCAAACCAACCAGTATGAAGAAATATAATAACATTACCAAAAAGGTATATTTTGTGTGTTTTTGAGCCTGTTACCTACAAAAAACAAGAAAATGCATGCCAAGCACTCTATATTCGTAAAGAAAAGGACATTACGAAAACCTGGATAATGAATATTTTATAGTTTCACAAGAACAACAAGGCAAAAAACGCAAAAACTTGTGTAGATGGAGAAGTTTCTTAGATACCAAAATGCTAAAAATCATGAATAACGCTTTTAATTGAGAAACAAAACAGCCTTACCAAATGCCTTTATTTTGAGTGTTTTCACATTCTTATTTACAAAACACCAAATTCCATGCGAAATTAGATTTATGTGGGAAAAAAATGATATTACTAGAAAAGTGTGATTTGAGTGTTTTTGGGCTTGTTAGGCAAGAAAGCACTAAAAAGTAGGGCAATAACATTATATGGGAATAGAACCAACTTTTACCAAGAACTTGTCTTTAAGTGTTTTTGAGCTCCTTACATACCAAAACGCTAAAACCCATGCAAAACATTTTATTATGGAGAAAAAATAATAACATTACCAAAAAACTTTATTTTGAGTGTTTTTTATCATGTTACCTATAAAAACGCTTAAATACGCTAAAAACCCTCTATTTGGGAAACGAAAGGATATTACGAGAAACGTGTATTATGAGTGTTTTTAAGTTCCTTAAGTACCAAAAACCTAAAACCCACAAATAACACTTTATAGAGAAACCAAAAAAAATTTTTTTTTTTTTTGTTATTCATCTTCATAGGTACCAAGATGCCAAAATTCTTGCAAAATTCAGGGAAATTATGTTTTTTTTCGGACTTTTATGTACCAAACCTTAAACTGCATGCAAAGCCACCTCTATTAGGAAATTATACGACTTTGCCAGAAATCTGTCTTTTGAATATTTTCAGCATGTTAGGCATCAAAACAATAAATAATAAGGAAGTTACTTTTTATGGTAATCCATAACAAAATTACTGAAATCGTGTCTTCTCAGTGTTTTACGTAGAAAAACTAAAACACGGATGCAAACCAATTTTTAAGAAATACAATAACATTAAAAAAACGGTATATTTTGAGTAGTTTTGACCTTGTTACGTAAAAAGAACGCGAAAAGGATGGAAAGCACTCTATATTGGGAAAGAAAATTAAATTACGAGAAACGTGTATAATGGGTATTTTATAGTTTCACAAGAACCACAAAGCAAAAAACGCAAAAACACGTGTATATGTAGAAGTTTCTTACATGCACTCTTAATTGAGATACAGAATAACCTTACCAAATGCGTGTATTTTCAGTGTTTTTCACATTCCTTGTTACCAAAACCCCAAATTGCATGTGAAACAAGCTTTATTTGGAAAAAAAATGACATTACCAGAAAAGTGTCTTTTGAGTGTGTTTGAGCGTGTTAGGCAATAAACCACTAAAAAGCAGTGGATTCACATTACATATGAATAAAACCAAATTTTACCAAGAACTTGCCTTGAAGTGTTTTTGAGCTCCTTACATACCAAAACGCTAAAACGCATATAAAACACTCTTTATGGAGAAATAGAATAACATTACAAAAAACATGTTTTTTGAGTGTTTTTGATCATGTTACCTATGAAAACGCTTAAATACATGGAAAGATCCCTATGTTTATGAAACGAAAGGACATTACGAGAAACGTTTATTTTGAGTGTCTTTAAGTTCCTGTAGTACCAAAAAGCTAAAACCCACAAATAACAACACTCTTTATAGAGAAAAAATATAAATAAATAAAAAAAAATACCGATTTTTTTTTTCTTTTTTTGTTATTCATCTTCAGAGGTAACAAGATGCCAAAATTCTGGCAAAATTCAGTGAAATTATGTCAAAAATTACCATTATCAAAAAAGATAATTTTAGCTTTTTTTTCATACTATTATGTGCCAAACCCTAAAGTCCATGCAAAGCCACTTATATAGGGAAATTAAACGACTTGACCAGAAACCTGACATTACCAGAAAAGTGTCCTTTTAGTGTTTTTCAGCATGTTAGAAACCAAAACGATAAATAATATGAATCATTCTATATGGGAATACAAAACAAAATTACTGAAAACGTGTCTTTTCAGTGTTTTACGTAGAAAATCGCTTAAATGGATGTAAACCAACCAATATGAAGAAATAGAATAACATTACCGAAAAGGTATATTTTTATGTTTTTGAGCTTGTTAGCTACAAAAAAAAAAAAGCACTGTATATCGGGAAATAAAAGGACATTACGAGAAACGTGTATAATGAGTGTTTTATAGTTTCACAAGAACCACAAGGCAAAAAACGCAAAAACTCGTGAATATGGAGAAGTTTCTTAGATACAAAAATGATGAAACTCAAGAATAACACTCGTAATTGAGAAACAGAACAACCTTACCAAAAGCGTGTATTTTGAGTGTTTTCACATTCTTAGTAACCAAAACCCCAATTTCCTTGCGAAATTAGGTTTATGTCGGGAAAAAAATGACATTACCAGAAAAGTGTCTTTTGAGTGTTTTTGAGAGTGTTAGGCATTAAAGCACTAAAAAGCAGGGCAATCACATTACATAGTAATAAAACCAACTTTTCCCAAGAACTTGTCTTTAAGTGTTTTTGTTCTCCTTACATACCAAAACGCTAAAACGCATGCAAAACACCCTTTATGGAGAAACACAAGAACATTACCAAAAACATGTATTTATTAGTCTTTTTGATCATCTTACCTATAAAAACACTTAAATACATGCAAAGAACCCTATGTTTGGGAAACGAAAGGTCCACACGAGAAACGTGTATTATGAGTGTTTTTAAGTTCCTGAAGTTCCAAAAAACTAAAATCACAAATAACACTCTTTATAGAGAATAAATAAATAAATAAATAAATAAATACCATTTTTTTTTTTTTTGTTATTCATCTTTACAGAGATGCCAAAATTCTGGCAAAATTCAGCGAAATTATGTGGAAAAAAGAACATTTTCAAAAAAGTTAATTTTTGCTTTTTTCGAACTGTTATCTTCCAAACTCTAAAGTGCATGCAAATATGGGGAAATTAAACGACTTTTCCAGAAACCTGTCACTTGAGTGTTTTTCAGCATGTTAGTCACCAAAACGATAAATAATATGGTTCATATTGGTTGGTTTGCATCTGTTTAAGCGTTTTTCTAAGTAAATCACTGAAAAGACACGTGTTCAGTAAATTTGTTAAGATTCCCATATAGAGTGACTTTCATATTATTTATTGTTTTGGTGCCCAACATCCTGAAAAACACTCAAAAGACATGTTTCTGGTAAAGTCGTTTAAGTTCCCCATATAGGTGTCTTTGCATGCACTTTAGGGTTTGGTAAATTGTTATTTAACGAAAAAAAAAGCTAAGGCCGAAAAAATTCCGAAAAAAAATAAAATTATTTTTTTTTATAATGTTCTTTTCTTCACATAATTTCCCTGAATTTTGCCAGAATTTTGGGATCTCGGTACCTATGAAGATGAATATCGAAAAAAAAGCTTTTTTTATATATATAGAGTGTTATTTGTGGGTTTTAGGTTTTTGCTACTTAATTAAGGAACTTAAATACACTCATAATACACTTTTCTCGTAATGTCCTTTCGTTTCCCAAATATAGGGATCTTTGAATGTATTTAAGCGTTTTTATAGGTAAAATAATAAAAAAAAACACTCATAATACCTATTTTTGGTAATGTTATTCTGTTTCTCCATAAAGGGTGTTTTGCATGCGTTTTAGCGTTTTGGTATATAATGAGCTCAAAAATACTTAAAGGCAAGTTCTTCGTAAAAGTTGGTTTTATTCCCATGTAATGTGATTGCCCTGCAATCACATTATGAGTATTATGAATATTATGAGTATTTTTAGCTTCATATGTAACAAAACGCTAAAACAAGTGTATAGCACTCTATGTGGATAAAGAAAACAACTTTAAGAAAAAACGTGTATATTGAGTTTTTTTTTTTTTTAACTTGTAGGTACGAAAACCCGCAATTGCATGCAAGCCACTTTAAATGGGAAAAGAAAACATTACCGGAAACGTGTCTTTTCCCCATGAAAGATGTTTTAGCGTTTTATTACGTAATAACCGGAAACAAAACATTCAAACAACACGTTTTTTGGTAATGTTATGTTTATTCTTATAGGCTGATTCTCATTCATTTTAGCGCTTTGGTACTTAAAAAGGGGAAAAACACTCATATTACACGTTTTTGGCTATGATGTTCTGTTTCTCTTTATAGAGTGTTATTTGACCGTTCTGGTAGAGAAGTTCAATAAACACTCATAATACAACCTAAGAAAAAGAAGTTTTTTTGGTAATGTGTCTTAGCGTTTTGATACATATGAAACTGAAAAACACTCATAATACACTTTTATATCAATATCGTTTCTTAGCGTTTTGATACGTATGAAACTGAAAAACACTCATAATACACTTTTATATCAATATCGTTTCTTAGCGTTTTGATACATATGAAACTGAAAAACACTCATAATACACGTTTATATCAATATCGTTTCTTTTCTCCATACAGGGGACTTTGCCTGCATTTTAGCGTTTTGTTACCTAACACGCTCAAAAACACTAAAAAAAAAACACAGCTAATATTGTTCTGTTTCTCCATAAAGAGTTTTTTGGACGCGTTTTAGCATTCTGGTACTTTAGAAGCTCAAAAACATTTAAAAGACACGTTTTTGATAATATTGTTTTATTTTCCCTTATTAGTTCTTGACTCATTTTTGGTAATTTTGTTTCGTTACTCCATATAAAAAGCTTTTGCATGGATTCTGAAGGGTTTGGTATCTAATAAGCTCAAAATTCCCAAAATACATATTCTTGGTAATGTTATTTTTCTCCTTAAAGGGTGCTCTGTAAACGTTTTCTTTTCCCATATTAGGTGCCTTGCATGCACTTTGGCGTTTTAGTACCTTACAAGTTAAAAAAAAAAAACATTTATTTTGTATGTATTTTGGTAACGTTGTTCTATTTATCCATATAGAGTGCTATAAAATTTTTTTAGCTTTTTGTTACCAAAAAGCTATAAAAAAATAATCATAATGCACATTTCTGTTCATACTGTTTCGTTTCCACATATCGCGTACTTTGCATGCAATTCTACGTTTTCTTACCTAACAATACTGAATACACACGTTTTTGCAAATGATGTTATTATTTTTTTTTCACCATAAAGCGTTTGTTAATCATGTTTTAGCGTTTTGATATTTAAGAAACTCAACAATTCTCAAAAGATACGCTTTTGGTAATGTTTAGTTTTCCCATACAGTGTTTTCCATGTTTTTTTTTTTTTCTTTTTGTCAGATACAATAAAATAAACACCCAAATGACACGTAACTGGTAATATCGTTTGGTCACGAGGTTGTTTTCCATGAATTTAGGTGTTGTGTACCTAACAAACTGGAAAACAGCTAAAACACAAGTTTTTCGTAATGTTGTTTTGTTTCTCCATAAGGGACGTTTTAGCTTTTTGTTACCTAAGACACTGAAAGACACTCAAAAGACACACTTTTAGTAATGTTTTTTTTCCATATACGGTGCTTTGCATGCAGTTTGACGTTTCAGTCCCTAATAATCTCAAATACACTCATAATACACTTTTTTGGTGATGTTCTGCTTCTTCACATAGGTTGCTTGGTATACATTTAGGCGTTTTCGTAACTAACTTGAGGAAAAACACTTATAATGCACGTTTTTTATAATGTTGCTCTGTTTCTTTCTATACAGTGCTATTCACGTCTTTTAGCACTTCGATATAAAAGAAACTGAAAAATCCTTATAACACACGTTTCTCTTAATATGGTGATTTGCATATATTTTGCAGTTTTCGTACCTAACAAGCGTAAAAAACACTCAAAACACTAGTATTTGGTACAGTTGTTCTGTTTCTCCATAAATGGTCTTTTGCAATTATTTTAGCGTTTTGGTGCGTAAGAAGCTCCAAAACATTCAAAAGTCACGTTTTTTATTATGTTCCTTTCCTTTCCCATATAAGGAGTTTTCCATGTTTTGGTACCTAACAAGCTCAAAAACACTCTTTACGCTTTTGTTTACTTTATTTTCTTTCATGTAGGGTTCTTTGTATGCATTTTGGCGTTTTGGTACCTAACGTGGGTAATGTTGTTCTGTTTCTCCACATAGAGTACTATTCACTCGTTTTAGCGTTTTGGTACATATGGTGAAAAACACTCACAATCAACATTTATGTTAATATCGTTTCTTTTCCCCCACATTGGGTACTTTGCATACATTTTTTTTTTTTTTTTTTTTAATTTTAAAAAAAATCATAATAACTC
The DNA here is from genome assembly GCF_035594125.1 of Scylla paramamosain. Taxonomy (NCBI): domain Eukaryota; kingdom Metazoa; phylum Arthropoda; class Malacostraca; order Decapoda; family Portunidae; genus Scylla; species Scylla paramamosain. Next base: position 1,770,395 of record NC_087193.1, on the reverse strand, counting down.
AAAACACACCTTTTTACTGATGTATTTCTGTTTCTCCATAAAATGTCTTTCTTCACGCGTTTGGTATTTAAGAAGCTCAAAACACTGAAAATACACGTTTTTTTTATGATCGTGTTTTGTTTCTCTATATATAATGTTTTTTTTTAGCGTTTAGTGCATAATACGCTCAAAAACACCTATATGACACGATCTGGTAATGTCGTTTCGTTACCCTATATAGGGTGGTTTCCATGAATTTCGGCGTTTTGGTACCTAATAAGATCAAAAATTCTCAAAACACACGTTTTTTTTTTTTTTTTTTTTTTGGGGTAATGTTGGTATTTTTCTCCATAAAGGGTGTTTTGACATGATTTAGCGTTTTGGTACAGATAAAGCTGAAAAATTCTCAAAAGACAAGATTTTAATAATAAAGTTTTCTTTTCCCATATAGGGAGCTTTGTTTACAGCTTGGGTATTTGGTACCTAACATGCTCAAAAACACTAAAAAAAGACATGTTTTTTTTTGTATTTTTTTCCTCCATATACTCATAAGGTGCCTTGCATGCACTTTGGCGTTTTTCTACCTAACAAAAAAAAAAAAAACATACTATACACGGTTTTTGGGAAGGTTCTGTTTTTCCATATAGAGAAGGTCAAAAACACTCATAATACATGTTTTCTTTCATTTTCCTATATAGGGTGCATTGCATTGTTTTGATATCTATCAAGATCAAAAACACTTATAATACTCGTTTTTGGTAATGTTGTTCTGTTTCCTTATATATGTATGCATTTTAGCGTTTTGGTACTTAACATGGGAAAAAAACACTCATAACACAAGCCTTTGGTAATGTTGTTCTCTTTATCCATAGAGAGACCTATTCAAGTGATTTAGCGTTTTGGTATCTATGAAACTGAAAAACACATTATACACGTATCTGTTAAAATCGATTCCTTTCCCCATTTTGCGTACTTTGTATGCATTTTGCTGTTTTGTTACCTAACAAGCTCAGTAACACTAAAACACACATTTTTCCTAATGTTGTTCTGTTTCTCCATAAAGTGTTTTGGACACTTTTAGCGTTTTAGCGTTTAATGCGTAAAAAGCTCAAAAACATTCAAAAGACACGTTTTTGGTCATTTTTTTCTTTTCCCATTTAGAATGTTATTCATTCTTGTTAGCGTTTTGATGTCTAATATACTCAAAACACTGAAATTAAACGTTTTTGTAATGTCGTTCTATTATTATTATTGCATGCATTTATGCGTTTTTGTACCTAACAAGCTGAAAACACTGAAAATACACGTTTTTGGTAATATTGTTTTGTTTCTCCAAAGAGAGTGCTTTTAACGTCTTTTTGCGCTATAGTACATAAGAAGGTGAAAAACCCTCATAATACACTTTTCTGTTCGTATCGTTTCGTTTCCCCATGTAGGGTTCTTAGCATGCATTTTGGCGCTTTGGTGTCTTACAAGCTCAAAAGCGCTGAAAAAAAAAGCGTTTTTGGCAATGTTGTTGTTTCTCCATGAGTGTTTTAAATGCGTTTTAGCGTTCTGGTACGTAAGAAGGTAAAAATTACTCAAAAGACACGTATTTGGTAATGTTTACTTTAGCCATATAAAGTGAATTTCATGCACCTTAGGATTTTAGTACCATACAAGCTCAAAAACACTCATAATACACTTTTTTGGTAATGTTCTGTTTTGTTTTGTTTTTCACATTGGGTGCTTTTTATGGATTTTGGCGTTTTGGTATCTAATATAATAATAATAATACATGTTTTTAGTAATATTGTTCTGTTTCCCCAGAGAGAGTGCTATTCACAGCTTTTAGCGTTATAAAAAGATGAAAAACCCCATAATACACTTTCGTTCATATCGTTTCGTTTCCCTATATCTGGGGCTTCGTATGCATTTTGGGGTCTTGTTACCTATCCTGCTTAAAAACACTCAAAACACCCGTTTTTTGGTAATCTTGTTCTGTTTCTCCATAAAGGATGTTTTGCACACGTTAAAGTGTTTGTACAGTAAGAAGCTCAAAAATACTCAAAAAAGGACGGTTTTGATAATGTTTTGGTTTGCTATATGGAGAGTTTCCCATTGTTTTTAGCATTTTGGTGCCAAATATACTCAAAAATACTGAAATGACACGTTTTTGGTAATGATTTGTTACACCATAAAGGGTGTTTTTAATGTGTTTTGGTGTTCTGGTACTTAAGAATCGCCCCCAAAAAAACACTCAAAATACATGTTTTTAGGAGTGTCGTTCTGTTTCTCCGTAAAGGTTGTTTTGCATGCATTTTATCGTTTTATTACGTAAGAGACAGAAACACTCAAAACGCATGTTTTTGGTAATGTTGTTTGCTTTTCCCAAATAGAGTGCTTTGCTTGCACTCTTCGAGTTTTGGTACCTGAGAGTCTAAAAAATACTCATATTACGCGTTTCTGGTAATGTTTTGTTTCTTCATATAGGTTGCTTTGTATGCATTTTGGCGTTTTGCCAAACATGGGGAAAAACATGGGGAAAAACGATCATACTAAACGTTATGTTTTTCTATATAAAAATACTATTCATCTGATTTAGAGTTTTAGTACATAAGCTGAAAAACGCTCATAATGCACGTTACTTTTAATATCGTTTCGGTTCCCCATATCGGCTGATTTACATGCATTTTGGTGTTTTAGTACCTAACATGTTGGAAAAATCTCACATCATACGTTTTTGGTAATGTTGTTCTGTTTCTCCACAAAGGGTGTTTTACATGTGCTTCAGCGTTTTGATACGTAAGAATCCAAAAAAACCGTGAAAAGACACGTTTTTGATAATGTTGTTTCCCATATAGATTATTTTCTATGCTTTTTAGCGTTTTGATGCCTAATATGCTCAAAAACACACAAATGACAAGTTTCTTGTAATGTCGTTTCGTTACCCTAAGTGATGTCCTTTGCATGCATTTTGGTTTCTAACAAGCTCAAAAACACTCACAGTACAGTTTTTTTTAGCAATGTTGTTCTGTTTCTCCGTAAAGGTAGTTTTGAATGCATTTTAGCGTTTTGGTACATAAGAAGCCAGAAAACAGTCAAACGCCACGTTTTTTTTTTTTCGGTATTTTTTTATTTTATTTTATTTTTTTTATTTCTAATATAGTGTGCTTTGTACACGTTTTGATACCTGAAATGTTTTGGTAAATAACAAACTCAAAAACACTCATAATACACGATTTTGGTAATGTTTGTCTGTTTCTTCATATAGCGTGCTTTGTATGAATTTTTCCGTTTTGGTACCTAACATGAGGAAAAACGTTAATAATAGACATTTTTGGTCATGTTTTGTTTTTCCATACAGAGTGCTATTCACGTGCTTTAGCGTTTTGGTATCTATGAAGTTGAAAAACACTCAATAAACGTTGCTCTTGAAAATCATTTCGTTTTCCCGTGATGGTTACTTTGCATTAATTTTTTGCGTTTTATTAACTAACAAGCTCAAAACACTGAAAACACACGTTTTTCCTAATGTTCTGTTTTTCCATAAAGTGTGTTTAGGACATGTTTTAGCGTTTTGGCACGTAAAAAGCTGAAAAAAAAACACCCAAAAGACACGTTTTAAATATTGCTGCATTTTTTCCAATATTTAGTGGTTTTCTTTTTATTCTTTTCAGTGTTTCTGTGCCTAATACGCTCGAAAACACCTAATTAGCACGTTTCTGGGAATGTCTTTTCGTTATCCCCATGTAAGATGCTTTGAATGCATTTTGGTGTTTTGGTATTTAATAAGCTCGAAAACTCAAAATACACGTTTTTTTTTTGTTTTTTTTTTGTAATTTTGTTATTTTCTCCGTAAAGGCTGTTCTATATGCATGTTATTCTAATCCATATAATGTTATTTCCTTTTTATTTTTTTTTTCGTTTTGGTGTCTAACTTGCTGAAAAAAAACACTCAAAATATATATTTTCAGAAATGTCGTTTCGTTTACCCACGTGGCTTAACAAGGATTTTGTTATTTTGGTACATAAAAATGTGAAAAACAATGAAAATAGTCGTTTTTTGGTAATGTTGTTCTGTTTCTGCATATAGAGTTTTCGCGATTTAGAACCTAAGAATCTTAAAAGCACTCATAATACACTTTCTCATTTTTTTCGTTACTCCATATAGGGTACTTTCCATGCAGTTTGGCGTTTTTTCATTACTAAGCTTTAAAACACTCAAATTACTTGTTTTTTTTTTGGGGGGGTTAGTTTTATTTTGTTTCTCAATAAAATCTGTTTTGCGTCCGTTTTAGCGTTTTGGTAGGTAAGTAGCTCAAAAAGACAAGAAGACACATTCAGTAATATTGTTTTTTTGTTTTCCCATATAGGTTACTTTCCATGATTTTTAGCGTTTTTGGGCTTGAGGCTTATAAACACCCTAAAGACATGTATCTGGAAATATATATATATATATATATATATATATATATATATATATATATATATATATATATATATATATATATATATATATATATATATATATATATATATATATATATATATAACAAGCTCAAAAACACTCAAATCACACTTTTCTAGTTATCATTTTTTTCCCACATAAAACTAGTTTCGCATGCAATTTGATGTTTTGGTAAATGAGAATGTGAAAATACTCAAAATACAGGCATTTGGTAAGGCTGTTCTGCTTCTCAATTATAAGTGTTATTCATAATTTTTAGCATTTTGGTATCTAAGAAACTTCTCCATCTACACAAGTTTTTGCGTTTTTTGCCTTGTGGTTCTTGTAAAACTATAAAACATTCATTATACGGGTTTTCGTAATGTCCTTTTGTTTCCCAATATAGAGTGCTTGGCATGAATTTTCTTGTTTTTTGTAGGTAACAGGCTCAAAAACACACAAAATATACCTTTTTGGTAATGTTATTCTATTTCTTCATATTGGTTGGTGTGCATCCATTTCAGCGTTTTTCTACGTAAAACACTGAAATGACACGTGTTCAGTAATTTTGTTTTGGATTCCCATATAGAGTAACTTCCATATTATCTATTGTTTTGATGCCCAACATGCTGAAAAACACTCAGAAGACAGGTTTCTGGTAAAATCGTTTAATTTCCCCATATAAGTGGCTTTGCATGCACTTTAGGGTTTGGTAAATAATAGTTTGAAGAAAAAGCTAAAATTAATTTTTTTGATAATGTTCTTTTTTCCATATAATTTCCTTGAATTTTGCCAGAATTTTGGGACCTCGGTACCTATGAAGATGAATAACAAAAAAAAAAGTTATTTTTTTATAAAGAGTGTTATTTGTGGGTTTTAGCTTTTTGGTACTTAAGGAACATAAAAAACACCCATAATAAACGTTTCTCGTAATTTCCTTTCGCTTCCCAAGCATAGGTATCATTCAATATATTTAAGCGTTTTTATAGTTAAATAATCAAAAACACTCAAAATACATTTTTTTGGGTAATGTTTTTCTGTTTCTCCATAAAGGGTGTTTTGCATGCGTATTTTGGTATATAATGACCTCAAAAAACACTTAAAGGCAAGTTCTTGGTAAAAGTTGGTTTTATTCCCATGTAATGTGATTGCCCTGGTTTTTAGTGTTTTATTGCCTAACACGCTCAGAAACACTCAAAAGACACTTTTCTGGTAATGTCATTTTTTTTTTTTTTTTTCTCACATAAAGCTAGTTTCCCATGCAATTTGGGGTTTTGGTAATTAAGAATGTGAAAAACACTCAAAATACACGCATTTGGTAAGGTTGTTCCTTCCTCAATTAAGAGTGTTGTTCATGAGTTTCAGCATTTTGGTACCTAAGAAACTTCTCCATATACACGAGTTTTTGCGTTTTTTGCTTTGTGTTTCTTGTGAAACAATAAAACACTCATTTTACACGTTTCTCGTAATGTCCTTTTGTTTCCCAATATAGAGTGCTTTGCATTCATTTTCGCGTTTTTTGTAGGTAACAAGCTCAAAACACACAAATTATACCTGTTTCGTAATGTTATTCTATTTCATCATATTGGTTAGTTTGCATCTGTTTTAGCGTTTTTCTACGTAAACCACTGTAAAAAACACGTTTTTGTAATTTTGTTTTGGATTCCCATATAGAGGGACTTCCATATTATTTATCGTTTTGGTGCCTAACATGCTGAAAAACACTCGACACAGGTTTCTGAAAAAGTCGTTTAATTTCCCCATATTTGCATGCACTTTAGAGTTTGGTACATAACAGTCCGAAAAAAAAGCAAAAATTAACTTTTTTGATAATGTTCTTTTTTTCCACATTTCTTTTTTTCACATTTCCCTGAATTTTGCCAGAATTTTGGCATCTTGGTACCTGTGAAGATAAATAACAATAAAAAAAATATTGGTATTTATTTATTTATTTATTTATTCTCTATAAAGAGTGTTATTTGTGATTTTAGCTTTTGGTCCTTAATTAAGGAACTTAAAAACACTCATAATACACGTTTTTTGTAATGTCCTTTCGTTTCCCAAACATAGGGTTCTTTCTATGTATTTAAGAGTTTTTACATGATCAAAAAGACTCAAAATACATGTTTTTGGTAATGTTATTATGTTTCTCCATAAAGGGTGATTTGCATGCGTTTCAACGTTTTGGTATGTAAGAAGCTCAAAAACACCTAAAGGCAAGTTCTTGGTAAAAGTTGGTTTTATTCCCATGTAATGTGATTGCCCTGCTTTTTAGTACTTTATTACCTAACACGCTCAAAAACACTCAAAAGACACTTTTCTGGTAATGTCATTTTTTTTTTCCACATAAAGCTAGTTTTCCATGCAATTCGGGGACATGGTAACTAAGAATGTGGAAACACTCAAAATACACGCATTTGGTAAGGTTGTTCTGTTTCTCAATTACGAGTGTTATGACTTTCAGCATTTTGGTGTCTGAGAAATTTCTCCATATTCACGAGTTTTTGCGTTTTTTGCATTATGTTTTTTTTGTGAAACTATAAAATATTTATTATAAACGTTTTCTTAATGTCCTTTTGTTTTCCAATACAGAGCGCTTTGCATCCATTTTGGCGTTTTTTGTAGGTAACAAACTCAAAAACACTGAAAATATATCTTTTTGGTAATGTTATTCTATTTCTTTATATTGGTTGGTTTCCATCCATTTTAGCGTTTTTCTACGTAAAACACTGAATTGACAAGTTTTCAGTAATTACGTTTTGGATTCCAATATAGAGTGACATACATATTTTTTTTTTATTGTTTTGGTGCCTCACATGCTTAAAAACACTGAAAAGACAGGTTTCTGGAAAATTCGTTTAATTTCCCCATATAGATGGCTTTGCATGCACTTTAGGGTTTGGTACATAACAGTCCGAAAAAAAGAGCTAAAATTAACTTTTTTGATAATGTTCTTTTTTCTAGATAATTTAACTTAATTTTGCCAGAATTTTGACATCTCGGTACCTATGAAGATGAATGACAAAAACAAAACAAAAAAAATGCTATTTCTTTTTTTATTTTTTTATAAAGACTGTTATTTGTGGGTTTTAGATTATTGGTACTTAAGGAACTTAAAAACACTCATAATACACGTTTCTCGTAATGTCCTCTCGTTTCCCAAACATAGGGATCTTTGTATGTATTTAAGCGTTTTTATAGGTAAAAAGAATAAAAAATACTCAAAATACATGTTTTTGGTACTGTTATTCTGTTTCTCCATAAAGAGTGTTTGCCATGCGTTTTAGCGTATTAGTATGTAAAGAGTTCATAAACACTTAAAGGCAAGTTCTTGGTAAAAGTTGGTTTTATTCCCATGTAATGTGATTGCCCTGCTTTTTAGTGCTTTATTGCCTAACACGCTCAAAAACACTCAAGAGAGACTTTTCTGGTAATATCATTTTTTCCCCACATAAAACTAGTTTCGCATGCAATTTGGTGTTTTGGTAAATAAGAATGTGAAAACACTCAAAATACACGCATTTGGTAAGGCTGTTCTGTTTCTCAATTAAGAGTGTTATGACTTTCAGCATTTTGGTGTCTAAGAAACTTCTCCATCTACACAAGTTTTTTGCGTTTTATGCCTTGTGGTTCTTGTGAAACTATAAAACATTCATCATACAGGTTTTCGTAATGTCCTTTTGTTTCCCAATATAGAGTGCTTGGCATTCATTTTTGCATTTTTTGTAGGTAACAGGCTCAAAAACACTCAATATATACCTTTTTCGTAATGTTATTCCATTTCTTTACATTGGTTGGTTTGCATCCGTTTTATCGTTTTAACTCCGTAAAACACTGAATTGACAAGTTTTCAGTAATTTTGTTTTGGATTTCCATATAAGGTGATTTCCATATTATTTATTGTTTTGGTGCCTAACATGTTGAAAAACACTCAAAAGACAGGTTTCTGGTAAAGTCGTTTAATTTCCCCATATAGGTGGCTTTGCATGCACTTTAGGGTTTGTTACATAACAGTCCGACAAAAAGCTAAAATTAACTTTTTTAATAATGTTCTTTTTTTTCCCACAAAATTTCCCTGAATTTTACCAGTGTTTCGGCATCTTTGTACCTATGAGGATAAATATAAAAAAAATATTTTTTTTTTTTTATAAAGAGTGTTACTTGTGGGTTTTAGCTTTTTGGTACTTAAGGAACTTAAAAAAAAACACTCATAATAAACGTTTCTTGTAATGTACTTTCGTTTTCCAAACATAGGGATCTTTGCATGTATTTAAGTGTTTTCATAGGTAACATGATCAAAAAGACTCAAAATATATGTTTTTGGTAATGTTATTCTGTTCCTCCATAAAGGGTGTTTTGCATGCAGTTTAGCGTTTTGGTATGTAAGGAGCTCAAAAACACTGAAAAGCAAGTTCTTGGTAATAGTTGGTTTTATTCCCATGTAATGTGATTGCCCTGCTATTTAGTGTTTTATTGCATAACACGCTCAAAAACACTAGAGGAGACACTTTTCTTGTAATGTCACTTTTTTCCCACATAAAGCTAGTTTCGCATGCAATTTGTTGTATTGTTAAATAAGAATGTGAAAACACTGAAAATACACACATTTGATAAGGCTGGTTTGTTTCTCAATTAGGAGTGTTATGACTTTCAGCATTTTGGTGTATGGTGATATCAAAATGCTGAAACTCATGAAACTTCTTTTACCAAGAACTTGCCTTTACGTGTTTTTGAGCTCCTTACATACCAAAACACTAAAACGAATGCAAAACACACTTTATGAAGAATCACAAAAACATTACAAAAAACATGTATTTTGAGTCTTTTGATCATGTTACCTATAGAAATACTTAAGTACATGCAAAGATCCCTATGTTCTGGAAACGAAAGGACATTACGAGAAACGTGTATTATGAGTGTTTTTAAGTTCCTTAAGTACCAAAAAGCTAAAATCATAAATGACACTCTTTATAGAGAATAAATAAATAAATAAATAAATAAATACCAATTTTTTTTCTTTTTTGCTATTAATTTTCACAGGAGATGCCAAAATTCTGGCAAAATTCAGTGAAATTATGTGGAAAAAAGAACATATCAAAAAAGTTATTTTTTCTTTTTTTTCGAACTGTTATGTACCAAACTCTAAAGTGCATGCAAATATGGGGAAATTAAACGACTTTTCCAGAAACTTGTCTCTTGAGTGTTTTTCAGCATGTTAGGCACCAAAACAATAAATAATATGGAAGTTCATCTATATGGGAATCCAAAACAAAATTACTAAAAACGTGTTTTTCAGTGTTTTAAATGCAAAAGAACCCTATATTTGGGAAACGAAAGGACATTACCAGAAACGTGTATTATAAGTGTTTTTAATTTTCTTAAGTACCAAAAACCTAAAACCCACAAATAACACTCCTTATAGAGAAAACAAACATTTTTTTTTTGTTTTTTGTTTTTGTTTTTATTGTTTGTTTTTATTCATCTTCATAGGTACCAAAACGATAAATAATATGGAAGTCCCTCTATATGGGAATCCAAAACAAAATTACTGAAAACGTGCTTTTTTTCAATGTTTTACATGCAAAGAACCCTATATTTGGGAAACGAAAGGACAATACGAGAAATGTGTTTTATGAGTGTTTTTAAGATCCTTAAGTACCAAAATCCTAAAACCCACAAATAACACTCTTTATAGAGAAACCATTTTTTTTTTTTTTTTTTGTTATTCATCTTCATTCATTTTTCATATGCCAAAATTCTGGCAAAATTCAGGGAAATTATGTAGAAAAAAGAACATTAAGAAAAGATTAATTTTAGTTTTTTTTTTCGGACTGTTATGTACCAAACCCTAAAGTGTATGGGGAAATTATACGACTTTACCAGAAACCTGTCTTTTGAATGTTTTTCATCATGTTAGGCATCAAAACAATAAATAATATGGAAGTTACTTAATACGGTACTCCATAACAAAATTACTGAAAACGTGTCTTTTCAGTGTTTTACGTAGAAAACTAAAAAACGGATGAAAACCAACCAATTTTTAAGAAATAGAATAACTTTACGAAAAAGGTATAATTTTAGAGGTTTTGAGCTTTTTACCTACAAAAAAAAACAAGAAAATGGATGGAAAGCACGCTATATTGGAAAAGAAAAGTAAATTGCGAAAAACGTGTATAATCGCTGTTTTATAGTTTCACAAGAACCACAAGGCAAAAAACGCAAAAACTCGTGTATATGTAGGAGTTTCTTAGATACCAAAATGCTGAAACTCATGAATAACACTCTTAATTGAGATACAGAACAACCTCACCAAATGCGTGTATTTTCAGTGTTTTTCAAATTCTTAGTTACCAAAACCCCAAATTGGATGCGGGAGTAGCTTTATGTGAGAAAAAAATGATATTACCAGAAAAGTGTATTTTGAGTGTGTTTGAGCGTGTTAGGAAAAAAAGCACTAAAAAGCAGGGCATTCACATTATATGGGAATAAAACCAAATTTTATCAAGAACTTGCCTTTAAGTGCTCCTTACATACCAAACCGCCAAAACGCATGCAAAACGATCTTTATGTTGAAACAGAATAACATTACCAAAAACATGTATTTTGAGTGTTTTTGATCATTTTACCTATAAAAAAACGCTTAAATATATGCAAAGAACCCCGTGTTTGTGAGACAAAAAGACATTGCGAGAAACATGTATTTTGAGTGTTTTTAAGTTCCTTTAGTACCAAAAACCTAAAACCCACAAACAACAACACTCTTTATAGAGAAAAAATAAATCAATAATAAAATACCATTTTTTTTTCTCTTTATTTATTTATTTTTTTTTTTGTTTTTCGTCTTCATAGGTACCGAGATGCCAAAATTCTCGCAACATTCAGTGAAATTATGTCAAAAAAAGAACATTAGCAAAAAAGTAAATTTTAGCTTTTTTTTGGACTCATGTACCAAACCCTAAAGTGCATGGAAAGCAACCTATATGGGGAAAATAAACGACTTTACCAGAAACATGTCTTTTGAGTGTTTTTCAGCATGTTAGGCATCAAAACGATAAATAATATAAGAATCAATCTATATGGTAATCCAAAACAAAATTACTGAAAACGTGTCCTTCCAGTGTTTTACGAAGAAAATCGCTAAAACGGATGTAAAACAACCAATATGAAGAAATAGAATAATATTACCGAAAAGGTATATTGTGAGTGTTTTTGTGCTTGTTACCTACAAAAAACGCGAAAATGGATGTAAAGCAGTCTATATTGGGAAACACAAGGACATTACGAGAAACGTGTATAATGAGTCTTTTATAGTTTAATAAGAACCACAAGGCAAAAGACGCAAAAACTCATGAATATGGAGAAGTTTCTTAGATACCAAAATGCTGAAACTCATGAATAACACTCGTAATTAAGATACAAAACAACCTTACCAAATGCGTATATTTTGAGTGTTTTCACATTCTTCGTTACCAAAACCCCAAACTCCATGCAAAACTAGCTTTATGTGGGAAAAAAAAAAAAAATGACATTACCAGAATAGTGTCTTTTGAGTGTTTTTCAGCGTGTTAAGGAATAAAGCACTGAAAGCAGGGCAATCACATTACATGGGAATAAAACCAACTTTTACCAAGAACTTTCTTTTAAGTGTTTTTGAGCTTCTTACATACCAAAACGCTAAAACGCATGCAAAACAACCTTTATGGAGAAACAGAATAACATTACCAAAAACATGTAATTTAAGTCTTTTTGATCATGTTACCTAAGAAAACACTTAAATACATGGAAAGAACCCTATGTTTGGGAAAAGAAAGAACATTACGAGAAACGTCTATTATAAGTGCTTTTAAGTTCCTTAAGTACCAAAAACCTAAAACCCACAAATAACACTCTTTATAGAGAATAAATAAATAAATAAATAAATAAATAAATACCTTTTTTTTTAAATATTCATCTTCACAGGTACTGAGATGCCAAAATTTTGGCAAAATTCAGGGAAATTATGTGGAAAAAAGAACATTATCAAAAAAGTTAATGAGATTTTTTTTAACTGCTATGCACGAAACTCTAAAGTCCATGCAAATATAAAGAAATTAAACGACTTTACCAGAAACCAGTGTCTCGAGTGTTTTTCAGATGTTAGGCACCAAAACGATAAATAATATGGAAGTCACTCTATATAGGAATCCAAAACAAAATTACTAAAAACGTGTTTTTTAAGTGTTTTACGTAGAAAAACGCTAAAACGGATACAAACCAACCAATATGAAGAAATAGAAAAACATTACTAAAAAGGTATATTTTGTGTGTTTTTGAGCTTGTTACCTACAAAAAACGCGAAAATGGATGCCAAGCACTCTATATTAGGAAACAAAAGGACATGTTTTATAATTTCAGAAGAACAAGAAACGCTAAATATTGTGTAGATGGAGAAGTATTTTAGATACCAAAATGCTAAAAATCATGAATAACACTCTTAATTGAGAAACAGAACAGGCTTACCAAATGCGTGTATTTTGAGTGTTTTCACATTCTTATTTACAAAACACCAAATTGCATGCGAAACTAGCTTTATGTGGGAAAAAAAAAATGATATTACCAGAACAGTATCCTTTGAGTGTTTTTGAGCGTGTTAGGCAATAAAGCACTAAAAAGCTGGGCAATCACATTACATGGGAATAAAACCAGCTTTTTCCAAGAACTTGCCTTTAAGTATTTTTGAGCACCTTACATACCAAAACGCTAAAACGCGTGGAAAACACTCTTTATGGAGAAAAAGAATATTATCAAAAACATGTATTTTGAGTGTTTTTGATCATGTTACCTATAAAAACGCTTAAATACGCAAAGAACCCTATATTTAGGGAACGAAAGGACATTACGAGAAACGTATATTATGAGTGTTTTTAAGTTCCTTAAGTACCAAAAACCTAAAACCCACAAATAACACTCTTTATAAAGAAACCAAAATAAAAAATAATTATTATTTTTTTGGGGGGGATATTCATCTTCATAGGTACCAAGATGCCAAAATTCTAGCAAAATTCAGGGAAATTACGTGGAAAAAAGAACATTATCAAAAAAAATTTGGGGGCGGAATTTTATGTACCAAACCCTAAAGTGTATCGAAAATATGAGAAAATTATACAACTTTACCAAAAACCTGTATTTTGAATGTTTTTTCAGCATGTTAGGCATTAAAACAATAAGTAACATGGAGTTTACGATAAATTTTATGGAATTTACTCTATATGGTAATCCATGACAAAATTACTGAAAACGTGTCTTTCCAGTGTTTTACGTAGAAAAACTAAAAAATGGATGCAAGCCAACCAATTTTTAAGAAAGAGAATAACATTACCAAAAGGTATATTTTGAGTAGTTTTCAGCTTGTTACCTAAAAAAAACGCGAAAATGGATGGAAAGCACTCTATATTAGGAAAGAAAAGTAAATTACGAGAAACGTGTTTAATGGGTGTTTTATAGTTTCACAAGAACCACAAGGCAAAAAACGCAAAAACTCGTGTATATGTAGATGTTTCTTAGATACCAAAATGCTGAACCTCATGAATAATACACGTAATTGAGATACAGAACAACTTTACCAAATGCGTGTATTTTCTGTGTTTTTCACATTCCTAGTTACCAAAACCCCAAATTGCATGCAAAACTAGCTTTATATGGGAAAAAATTGATAATTCCAGAAAAGTGTCTTTTGAGTGTTTTTGAGAGTGTTAGGCAATAAACCACTATAAAGCAGGGAATTCACATTACACAGGAATAAAACTAAATTTTACCAAGAACTTGCCTTGAAGTGTTTTTGAGCTCCTTACATACAAAACCGCTAAAACGCATGGAAATCATTTTTTATGGAGAAACAGAAAAACATTACCAAAAACATGTATTTTGAGTGTTTTTGATCATGTTACCAATAAAAATGCTGAAATACATGGAAAGAACCCTATGTTTGTGAAACAAGAAAAAAAATTGGTATTTTTTTTATTTATTTATTTTATTTTTTTTTTTTTTACTCTATAGTGTTGTTATTTATGTGTTTTAGCTTTTGGTACTAAAGGAACTTAAAAACACTCAAAACAAACGTTTCTCGTAATCGAGAAACGAGAAACGTTTGTTTTGAGTGTTTTTAAGTTCCTTTAGTACCAAAAGCTAAAACCCATAAATAACAACACTATAGAGTAAAAAAAAAAATAAATAAATAAAAAGAATACCAATTTTTTTTCTTTTTTGTTATTCATCGTCATAGGTACCAAGATGCAGAAATTCTGGGAAAAATTCAGTGAAATTATGTCACAAATTAACTTTATAAAAAAAATTAATTTTAGCTTATTTTTCGGACGTCATGTACGAAACCCTAAAATACCTGCAAAGCCACCTATATGGGGAAATTAAACGACTTGACAGAAACCTGTCCTTTGAGTGTTTTTCAGCATGTTAGAAACCAAAACGATATATAATAAAAGAGTCAGTCTATATGGGAATCCAAAACAAAATTACTGAAAACGTGTCTTTTCAGTGTTTTAAGTAGAAAATCGCTAAAACGGATGTAAACCAACCAATATGAAAAAAAAATAGAATAACATTACCAAAAAGTTATATTTTCAGTGTTTTTGAGCTTGTTATCTATAAAAAAAAAAAAAAACTCTATATTGAGAAACAAAAGGACATTACGAGAAACGTGTATAATGAGTGTTTTATAGCTTCACAAGAACCAAAAGCCAAAAAACGTAAAAACTCGTGTATATGGTGAAGTTTCTTAGATACCAAAATGCTGAAACTCAAGAAAAACACTCGTAATTGAGAAACAGAACAACCTTACCAAAAGCGTGTATTTTGAGTGTTTTCACATTCTTAGTTACCAAAACCCCAAATTGCATGCGAAATTAGCTTTATTTGCGAAAAAAAAAAAATGACATTACCAGAAAAGTGTCTTTTGAGTGTTTTTAAGCGTGATACACAGTAAAGCACTAAAAAGCACGGCAATCACATTACATGGGAATAAAACCAACTTTTACCAAGAACTTGCCTTTAAGTGTTTTTGAGCTTTTTACATACCAAAACGCTAAAACGCATGCAAAACACCCTTTATGGATAAACACAATAACTTTACCAAAAACATGTATTTTGAGTCTTTTTGATCATGTTACCTATAAAAACACTTAAATACATGAAAAGAACCCTATGTTTGGGAAACGAAAGGACATTAAGAGAAACGTGTATTTATGAGTGTTTTTAAACTCCTTAAGTACCAAAAAGCTAAAATCACAAATAACACTTTATATAGAGAACAAATCAATAAACAAATGAATGAATAAATACCATTTTTTTTCTTTTGTTATTAATCTTCACAGGTACCGAGATGCTAAAATTCTGGCAAAATTCAGGGAAATTATGTGGAAAAAAGAACATTATCATAAAAGGTAATTTTTTTCTTTTTTTCGAACTGTTATGTACCAAACTCTAAACTGCATGCAAATATGGGGAAATTAAACAACTTTTCCAGAAAGCTGTCTCTTGAGTGTTTTTCATCATGTTAGGCAACAAAACGATAAATAATATGCAAAATGCAAAAGAACCCTATATATGGGAAACGAAAGGACATTTCGAGAAACGTGTATTATAAGATTTTTTATGTTTCTTAAGTACCAAAAACCTAAAACCCACAAATAACACTTTATAGAGAAACAAAACTTTTTTTTTTCCTTGTTATACATCTTCATAGGTACGAAAACGATAAATAATATGGAAGTCCTTCTATATGGGACTCAAAAACGAAATTAATAAAAACGTGTTTTTTTCAGTGTTTTACCTGCAAAGAAACCTATATTTGGGAAACAAAAGGACATTACTAGAAACGTGTATTAAGAGTGTTTTTAAGTTGCTTAAGTACTAAAAACCTAAAACCCACAAGTAACACTATAAAGAAACCAATTTTTTTTTTTTTTTTTTTTTTTTTGTTATTCATCTTCATAGGAACTAAGATGCCAAAATTCTTGGAAAAAAACTTTTAGTTTTTTGTTCGGACTGTTATATACCAAACCGTAAAGTGTATGCAAAGCCAACTATACGGGGAAATTACACGACTTTACCAGAAACCAGCCTTTTGAATGTTTTTTCAGCATGTTAGGCATCAAAACAATAAATAATATGGAAGTTACTTAATACGGAAATCCATAACAAAATTACTGAAAACGTGTCTTTTCAGTGTTTTACGTAGAAAAACTAAAAATAAACGGATGAAAACCAACCAATTTTTAAGAAATAGAATAACAATACGAAAAAGGTATATTTTGAGTGGTTTTGTGCTTGTTACCCAGAAAAAAACGCGAAAATGGATGAAAAGCATATTGGGAAAGAAAAGTAAATTACGAGAAACGTGTATAATGGGTGTTTTATAGTTTTTCAAGAACCACAAGTCAAAAAACCACAAAAACTCATGTATATGAAGGAGTTTCTTAGATACCAAAATTCTGAAACTCATGAATAACACTCTTAATTGAGATACAGAACAACCTCACCAAATGTGTGTATTTTCAATGTTTTTCAAATTCTTAGTTACCAAAACCCGAAATTGCATGCGAAAGTAGCTTTATGTGGGAAAAAAAATGATATTACTAGAAAAGTGTCTTTTGAGCGTTTTGGAGCGCGTTAAGTAATAAAGCACTAAAAAGCAGGGCATTCACATTATATGGGAATAAAACAAAATTTTAACAAGAACTAGACTTTAAGTGTTTTGAGCTCCTTACCTACCAAAACGCCAAAACGCATGCAAAACGCTCTTTATGGAGAAACAAAATAACATTACTAAAAACATGTATTTTGAGGGTTTTTGATCATATTACCTATAAAAATGTCTAAATACACGCAAAGAACCAGGTGTTTGTGAAACGAAAGAACATTACGAGAAACGTGTTATTTGAGCGTTTTTAAGTTCCTTTAGTACCAAAACGCTAAAACCCGCAAATAACAACACTCTTTATAGAAAAAAAATAAATAAATAAAAAAATACCAATTTTTTTTTATTTTTTTTTTTTATTCATCTTCACAGGTAACGAGATGCCAAAATTCTGGCAAAATTCAGTGGAATTATGTCCAAAAAAAGAACATTATCAAAAAAGTTAATTTTAGATTTTTTCGGACTGTTATGTACAAACCCTAAAGTGCATGGAAAGCCACCTATATAAGGAAATTAAACGACTTTACCAGAAACCTGTCTTTTGAGTGTTTTTCAGCATGTTAGGCACGAAAACGATAAATAGTCTGAGTCACTCTATATAGGAATCCAAAACAAAATTTCTGAAAACGTGTCCTTCCAGTGTTTTACGTAGAAAATCGCTAAAACGGATGTAAAACGTCAATATGAAGAAGTAGAATAACATTACCGTAAAGGTATACTTTGTGTGTTTTTGAGCTTGTTACCTACAAAAAACGCGAAAAAGGATGTAAAGCAGTCTATATTGGGAAACAAAACAACATTACGAGAAACGTGTATAATGTGTCTTTTATAGTTTCACAAGAACCACAAGACAAAAAACGCAAAAAACTCATGAATATGGAGAATTTTCATAGATACCAAAATGCTAAAACTCATGAATAACACTCGTAATTAATAAAGAAAACAACCTTACCAAATGTGTGTATTTTCAGTGTTTTCACATTCTTAGTTACCAAAACCCCAAATTGCATGCGAAACTAGCTTTATGTGGGAAAAAAAATGATGTTACCAGAAAAGTGTCTTTTGAGTGTTTTTCAGCGTGTTAGGCAATAAAGCACTAAAAAGCAGGGCAATCACATTACATGGGATTACAACCAACTTTTACAAAGAACTTGCCTTTAAGTGCTTTTGAGCTCATTATATACCAAGACACTAAAACGCATGCAAAACACTCTTTATGGAGAAACAGAATAACATTACCAAAAACATGTATTTTGAGTGTTTTTTATCATGTTATCTGTAAAAACACTTAAATACATGCAAAGAACCCTATGTTTGGGAAAGGAAAGGACATTACCATAAAAGTGTATTATGAGTGTTTTTAAGTTCCTTACGTACCAAAAAAGCTAAAATCACAAATAACACTCTTTATAGGGAATAATTAATACTACTACTACTAATACTACTACAACTACTACCACTGCTACTACTGTTACTACTACAACATTTTTTTTTTTTTTTATCTAGGAGGGACACTGGCCAAGGGCAACAAAAATCCAATAAAAAAAAAAAAAACATAGAGATGCCAGTCCCATAAAAGGGCCCAAAGCGGTAGTAAAAATTTGAAGGATAAGTGTCTTGAAACCTCCCTCTTGAAAGAATCCAAGTCATAGGAAGGTGGAAATAGAGAAGCAGGCAGGGAGTTCCAGAGTTTACCAGAGAAAGGGATGAATGAGTGAGAATACTGGTTAACTCTTGCTTTAAAGGAGTGGACAGAATAGGGGTGAGAGAAGGAAGAAAGTCTTTTGCAGTGAGGCCGCGGGAGGAAGGGAGGTATACAGTTAGAAAGACCAGAAGAGCAGTTAGCATGAAAATAGCGGTAGAAGACAGCTATAGATGCAACATTGCGGCGATGAGAGAGAGGTTGAAGAGAGTTAGGTAAAGAAGAGGAGTTGATGAGACGAAAAGCTTTTGATTCCACCCTGTCTAGAAGAGCGGTATGAGTGGAATCCCCACGGACATGTGAAACATACTCCGTACATAGATGGATATGGCCCATGTACAGAACTAGCAGCTGAGGAGGTAAGAAAAACTGGCGGAGACATCTCAGAACACCTAACTCCATAGAAGCTGTTTTAGCTAGAGATGAGATGTGAAGTTTCCAGTTCAGATTTTAAGTAAAGGACAGACCGAGGATGTTCAGTGTAGAAGAGGGGGACAATTGAATGTCATTGAAGAAGAGGGGATAGTTGTCTGGAAGGTTGTGTCGAGTTGATAGATGGAGGAATTGAGTTTTTGAGGCATTAAACTATACCAGGTTTGTTATGCCCCAATCAGAAATTTTAGAGAGATCAGAAGTCAGGCATTTTGTGTCTTCCCTGCGTGAAATGTTTGATTCCTGAAGTGTTGGACCTCTATGAAAAGACGTAGAAAAGTGCAGGGTGGTATCATCAGCGTAGGAGTGGATAGGACATGAAGTTTGGTTTACAAGATCATTGATGAATAATAAGAAGAGAGTGGGTGACAGGACAGAACCCTGAGGAACACCACTGTTAATAGATTTAGGAGATGAACAGTGACTGTCTACCACAGCAGCAATAGAACGGTCAGAAAGGAAACTTGAGATGAAGTTACAAAGAGAAGGATAGAAGGCGTAGGAGGGTAGTTTGGAAATCAAAGCTTATCAAAAGCTTTTAATATAACCAAGGCAAGAGCAAAAGTTTCACCAAAATCTCTAAAAGAGGATGACCAAGACTCAATAAGGAAAGCCAGAAGATCACCAGTAGAGCAGCCTTGACGGAACCTATATTGGCGACCAGATAGAGGGTTGTGAAGAGATAAATGTTTAAGAATCTTCCTGTTGAGGATAGATTCAAAACTTTAGATAGGCAGTAAATCAAAGCAATAGGACGGTAGTTTGGGGGATAAGAACGGTCACCCTTTTTAGGAACAGGCTGAATGTAGGCAAATTTCCAGCAAGAAGGAAAGGTAAATGTTGACAGAAGGAGCTGAAAGAGTTTGATTAGGCAAGGTGCAAGCACGGAGGCACAGTTTCGGAGAACAATAGGAGGGACCCCATCAGGTCCATAATCCTTCCGAGGGTTTATGCCAGCGAGGGCATGGAAAACGTCATTGCGAAGAATTTTAACAGGTAGCATGAAGTAATCAGAGGGTGGAGGAGAGGGAGGAACAAGCCCTGAATCGTCCAAGGTAGTTTTTTAGCAAAGGTTTGAGCGAAGAGTTCAGCTTTAGAAATAGATGTGATAGCAGTGGTGCCATCTGGTTGAAATAAAGGAGGGAAAGAAAAAGAAGAAGCAAAGTTATTGGAGATATTTTTGGCTAGATGCCAGAAGTCACAAGGGTATTTAGATCTTGAAAGATTTTGACACTTTCTGTTAATGAAAGAGTTTTTGGCTAGTTGGAGAACAGACTTGGCATGGTTCCGGGCAGAAATATAAAGTGCATGAGATTCTGGTGATGGAAGGCTTAAGTACCTTTTGTGGGCTATCATGTATAGCACGAGAACAAGCTGTGTTAAACCAAGATTTGGAAGGTTTAGGTCGAGAAAAATAATGATGAATGTACGCCTTCATACCAGACACTATCATCTCTGTTATGCGCTCGGTACACAAAGACGGGTCTCTGACACGGAAGCATTAGTCATTCCAAGAAAAATCAAGCAAAATACCTCCTCAGATTCTCCCAACTAGCAGAGGCAAAACGCCAGAGGCACCTTCGCTTAGGAGGAATCTGAGAAGGGATTGGAGTGATAGGACAAGATACAGATATGAGATTGTTCTAGTGTTCTTGTGTTACTAGGTCCTGCACTTAGCTAATTTGCACACTTCGTGCCAACCTAGAGCCATAGTTGTGTATAAGTTATTTTAACTAAGTATCAAGTTGCTTTTTCTGACCAGAAATTATAAGGAGGAGAAGGAGAGAGAGAGAGAGAGAGAGAGAGAGAGAGAGAGAGAGAGAGAGAGAGAGAGAGAGAGAGAGAGAGAGAGAGAGAGAGAGAGAGAGAGAGAGAGAGAGAGAGAGAGAGAGAGAGAGAGAGAGAGAGAGAGAGAGAGAGAGAGAGAGAGAGAGAGAGAGAGAGAGAGAGAGAGAGAGAGAGAGAGAGAGACAGGAAACCAGCGATTATCTCTTCCGCTCCTCTCTCTCTCTCTCTCTCTCTCTCTCTCTCTCTCTCTCTCTCTCTCTCTCTCTCTCTCTCTCTCTCTCTCTCTCTCTCCCTCACAATTTTCAACCACAATTTATGCCAGCTTACATTGAGACAGACTGCCTTCAAGACCACCATAATCCAGACTGGCCAGGCAGGTGGGGCGAATGGTGACAGTTGTGATGGTGGTGGTGGTGGAGTGTGCGTCGCCATGGGAACCTAGCTTTCTGTACGCCATCTCTGAATTGTGATTGAATTGTGGTAGTTGTGGATGAACTGTGGTTGAGTTAGATTAGCTTAGGTTACATAATATGTTATTTTTTT
The DNA here is from genome assembly GCF_035594125.1 of Scylla paramamosain. Classification (NCBI taxonomy): domain Eukaryota; kingdom Metazoa; phylum Arthropoda; class Malacostraca; order Decapoda; family Portunidae; genus Scylla; species Scylla paramamosain. Next base: position 1,748,831 of record NC_087193.1, on the reverse strand, counting down.
GGTTAAACTGTGAATGTTGAATTGTGGTAGATGAATTGTGGTAGTTGTGGTTAATGTAAATTAAGTTAGCAGTGGTAGTTTTTGTGAGGCTAATTCTAGTAACAATGGTTGTCATTTGAGTTCATTGCGGTTGAATCGTGGTAGTTGAATTGTAGTAGCTGTAGTAGGTATTCTGTGTTGCAGTATTGTAGTAGCTGTAGTAGGTATTCTGTGTAGCAGTATTCTGTGGTTAATTGTGATGAAAATGTTTGATTTCGTGTTAATTGTGACAGAATTGTTGTTGAATATTGGTTAATTGTGGTAGTTTTAAATTGCAGTAGATATTAATGGTGTGTCTTTTTAGATAATGTGTGATAAACTGTGATGAAATTTTGATAGTTTAGTAAAGACAATAGTTGTAGTTGTAGTAGTAAGAGAGGTGATGGTGGTAGTGATGTTGATACTACTACTACAACTAATAATAATAATAATAATAATAATAATAATAATAATAATAATAATAATAATAATAATAATAATAATAAAAGTAATAATAATATTGTTATTACTACTACTACTACTGTTACTTCTACTACTACTACTACTACTACTACCACTACTACAACTACTACTACTTCTACTATTACTTCTACAACTACTACTACTACTACTACTACTACTACTACTACTATTACTACTACTACTACTACTACTACTACTACTGCTACTACTACTACTTCTACTACTACTGCTAATAATAATAATAATAATAATAATGATAATAATAATAATAATAATGATAATAATAATAATTATAATAATATTACTATCACTTCAGGTATGTTTTTATACTACTTCTACTACTACTACTACTACTACTACTACTACTACTACTACTACTACTACTACTATTCCTACTTTACTACTGTTACTTCTACTACTACTACTACTACTACTACTACTACTACTACTACTACGACTACTACTGCTACTACTACTACTACTACAACTACTACTATTCCTACTTTACTACTGCTACTATTAATAATGATAATAATACTAATACTAATATTAATACCCGTACTACTACTACTACTACAGTCGCTGCTGCTGCTGCTGCTGCTGCTGCTGATGTTGATGATGATGATGATGATGATGATGATGATGATGCAATAGATAAATCCGCCCATTCGCCAAGACACATCTGCACGAAGGAAAAGGAGGAGGAGGAGGAGGAGGAGGAGGAGGAGGAGGAGGAGGAGGAAAAGGAGGAGAAGGAGAAGGAAGAGGAAGAAAAGGAAGAGAAGGAAAGGAAAGAGGAGGAGGAGGAGGAGGAGGAGGAGGAATGCAAAGGAAAGTCAAACAGCAACAGACCTTTTGGTCCTTGCAAGGCTGTTTGGTAACTACTTCTAACAAGTTACAGGGAAGAGAGACAGGAAAGCAGAACAGAAGGCTCCTCCCCACCCACCACTCCCTCCAGCTTGCGCTGGCATGGAAATAGTTGGGGAAACTACCATGCAGTATGGAAAAACTGACATGGAATTTTCATAGGAAAGGATGAAAGAAAGTTCTACTATTCACCCTACGGTGAATTTTATAGGCCTATCTGAAAGTTAATACAATTTATATTAAAATTGGTGTCAGTAAAATAAGAGTTTATTAGTGAATTTAGTAATTATTCGGATAAGAAGAGAGCTTGTTGGGGATTTGCTTTTAAATATTTGTCTATTTTATTTTTGAATGATTCAATAGTATTGCTGTTCACAATCTCTGCAGGAAGTTTATTCCATATATTTACTATACGATTAAAGAAAAAACGTTTGGCCTCGTGGGATTTAAAACGTTTGGGTATAATCTTGAATCCATTATTTCTTGTTAGGTTAGAATGATCAATGGTAAAATATTTATGTGCATCAATGTTACTATATCCTTTGAAAATTTTGAACACTTAAATTAGGCCTCCTCTTATCCTGCGCTTTGTTAAACTAAATAGGTTTAGTTCTTCCAGTCATTCCTCATACGGCTTATTGCGCAATCTTGGAATCATCTTTGTGACTGCGCTGTATCTTTTCTAGTTTTTCAATGTCTTTTTTGTAGTATGGTGACCAGAACTGTACTTTATTCTAGATGAGGGCGCACTAGTGAGTTACATAAGGCAAGTATAACCTTTTCTGATTTAAATTCAAAGGTTCTTCCAATGAACCCTACTAATTTATTTGCCGTCTTTACTGTTTCTATGCAGTGTTGACTCGGCTTTAGGTCGTTTGACACAACGACACCAAGATCTTTTTCTTTATCGGTGCTCGACAGTGGCATGTTATTCATTACATATCTCGCCTGAACATTGTTGCTTCCGATATGTAGAATTTTACACTTTTCTATTGTTCGACTCTTGACCAGCAGGGGCACAGGAAACGCAGGTGACAGTGCAGGTGTTTATTCACAGAAGGTGTGAACAGAAGGCTGGAGGTAGGTGATCTCTCGGCGCCAGGCCGCGCACTTCAACTTAACACTTATGACTGAAGCCTAGCTCGTTCACTCATACACGTATTCATGCCTCACACAAGTCTCGCTCATTCACTCGTTCACACAACTAGCTAACAACCACACACCTCCCCCGAGACATAAGGAAGATTCCTTATCTTTGTTATGGCTACCGTAACACATGAAACAAAGTTACAATGATTGAAGTACAGAAAACACGGTACATATACACAAAACAAACACAGCGTACAATGAACACGTACGACTAATCGTAGGTGCTACGGTGCCACCGCACCTGCAGTCGTCTCGGCTCCCTACGCTGTCGGCTGCTTCGACGCTCTGGTTGCTCTCGGCCACGGTGTACCCCGTTACCCTGATGCTCCGGGCTGCCGGGATGGTGGTGTTCCTCGTGACCCTGATGCTGAAGCGCTGCACCGCCATGAGCGGTGTGCTGCTCGACAGGAAGGGGAGCAAGAGGTCTGTGTGGGCGTAGGTGTCTTCTATTACGCCACATCACGCGACCGCTGCCCATCTTGATGAGGTAGTCTCTCCTTCGCCCAACAGCCACGATGACACCCAGGCGATCCCAGAGGCCTGTCGTGTGATCTTGAACGTCGACGTGGCCACCGAGGTGCAGGAGAGGAAGAGTACGGGCGGACGCGTCGTGGCGAAGTTTCGCTTTCTTCCTCAGTCGCTCTGCCTTGGCGTCGCACTCATCAGCAGCGCGCTGCCACTGCTGAGCGTATGAGCGATGATGAGCCGGGACACAGGACCTCATAGGATGACCGAAGAGGACTTGTGCTGGTGATCGCCCTTCCGCCCTCGGAGTGTTGCGCAGTTCCAGCAACCCGCGAGCGAACGCATCCTCGTCCAGGTGTCCCTGCTGTGTGGTCGTGAGGATCAGCTTCTTCACGGACTTGACCGCTGCCTCGGCGTGACCATTGGAGCGTGGATAATGAGGTGAAGATACACGATGCTCCACCCCCCATCGAGCCAGGAAGCGCCGTACCGATGAAGAAGTGAACTGCGGTCCACCGTCAGTCCTCAGGAGAACAGGCACGCCCGTGTCGGCGAACACACCCCGAAGGACACGAACGAGCTGATCAGCCGATGCTGGACGTGAGCATGCAGACACGTGAGGCCACCCAGACAAGCGATCTACATACACGAGGTATGTACGGCCTGCTGCGTGGAAGTAGTCTGCAGAAACTGACTCAAACACCCTGCTGGGTGTGTCCGTGTCCTGCCAGAGAGGTTCGTTGGCTTGGCTTGGTAGGAGTGGACGGCATAGTGAGCATCCAGAAACGACGTTCTCAACGTCTCTGTCCATACCAGGCCAGTACACCGTTTGTCGGGCCCGTCGCTTGGTGCGCTCCATCCCCTGATGACTGTCATGGAGTCGCTCTAGTGTTTCTCGGCGGAGGCTGTGAGGAATAAGAAGCCTCGGCCCGTAAACCACCAGGTCGTCGTCTACGGCCAGCAGACTGCGCACCGGCCAGTACGTACGCAAGCGGTGATCGAGGTCGTGGCAATGATCAGGGAAGCCCTCGATGATGACGTTCTTGAGCAAGCAGTACTCCCCGTCTCTTGCTGCTGCGGCACGTACCATTTCCACAGTCTGATCCTGGAGTGGTGCTAAGCGGACGCCGTCCTCATTGGTGGCAGATAACGCTGAGATGACCGCTGAGTGGAGAGGGTCGAGGTCACCAGAAGTAGCAGCATCCTCTTCCTCCACTGGGTCCTGTACTGGAGCACGTGAGAGGGCGTCGGGCACACAGTGTGTCGATCCCTTTTGCCAGCTTGCTGTGAAAGAATACTGAGCAAGCTTCTCCCTCATGCGCTGCAGCCGCAGGTTCTCTATTTCTCCCAACAACTTGCTATTGAGGAGAGGTATCAGCGGGCGGTGGTCGAGCACTAGATCGAAGTGAGGGAGTCCTTTCAGGTAGGTGCCACATTTCCTGACTGCCCAGACGATTGCAGCCATTTCCAACTCTATTACTGCATAGCGGCTCTCTGTGTCTGTAACAAATCTTGACCCGCATTGCACCATCTTCCACTGGTCACTGTGCTTCTGCAGGAGAACGAATCCAAATCCGTGCATCCTTGAGGCGTCAGTCTGTAGCATCGTTGGTAATGATGGGTCGAAGTATGCCAAGACAGGTGGGCTGACGAGACACTGTTTCACCTTCTCAAACGCCTCTTCATGGTTAGGAGACCAGCACCAACTGTTCTTCGGGCGTAAGAGATCTCTGAGGGGTTGTGCAGCTGCAGCCACAGCAGGAGAAAAGCTTCCAAGCTGGTTTGTAAGACCCATGAATGATCGTAAGTCGGTGATGTGCTGTGGTCGTGGGAAGTCAGAGATTGCCTTAACTTTCTTTGAGTCTGTCGTGTAGCCTTGTCCAGAAACAGAGTAACCACAGTAATCTACCACTCTTTCCGCGAATGTAAACTTCTGTGGGTTGAGAGTGATGCCGTGCTGGTCACACCGCCGCACAATCTGAATGACATGGGCTAAGTGCGCACTGTAGGTGGAGTCATAGGCCAGGATGTCGTCCACGATCTTGATGGTGTTAGGTATGTCGCCGAGAGCTTGGTCTCCTCGACGGTTATACTCGTCTCCAGACGAGACGAGACCCATAACCGCTCGCCGAAACTTGTACCGACCCCAAGGTGTTATGAAGCAGGTTAAATCCTGGTCTTCTTCTCTAATGGGGACTTGAAAATACCCCATCTTGGCATCAAGAGTGGTGAACCAAACTGCTCCGGTCCCGATCGAGGCGATGGCGTCATGAGGTGAGCGCACTGGATACACGGGCCTCTTCACGTAACGGTTGAGTCGTGTCAGGTCAACACACAGCCTTACACCAGATGTCTTTTTTGGGACAGGCACGATGGGGTGGCACCATGCCGTAGGGTAGTCCACACTCTCGATGATTCCCTTGTTAAGCAGCTCTTCCAACTGGCTCTTAATTTCTTCACGCCAATTGTAAGGGATTGTACGAGATGCTGTTACGGCGAAGGGTCGAGCGTCGTCTGTCAACTCGATGGCCATGGATCCACCAGCCATTGCACGTAAACCTTCCTTTGCTTCGAAGACGCTGGGAAAGGCCTTGATCACAGCAGCAGCGTGCTCCGCACGCTGCTGTGGCGTTGGGTCGTAGGAATGAGGCCAGCTGATCACTTCTGTGGGCGTAGATAGAGGTGGCTGCGAGGCGGTCGGGTACTTGATGGAGCTGTTGCCGGTGTGCTGTTCTTCCCTGCGTAGCGGTCGGATTTGAGCCGGAAAATCTTCGGGGAGGATTCCGAGAGCGATGGAATCGTACCAGCTAAGCAGCGCCCCCTTCACCTCCTTCACCACGCTCACAACAGTCTCAGCTTCCCTGTCGCCCAGTTGCAAGTGCGACGAGAAAGTTCCTACACAGGTGAGGGGGTGATTACCGGCAGCATAAAGTCCATCACCATCAGCGGGCGCCAAGCTGGAGGGCGGGATTCCAAGGAGTGTTGCCGTGTCGAGGCCAATAACGGTCGTTTCGGCCCCAGAGTCAGGAGTCCACGTAATCTTGTCTCTTCCAGCGGGATGTGTGGCGGTAATGAGCACCTGGGGCGCAGGTCGTGCCGTCACCGTCTTTGTGTATACGCCTGATAAGAGCTGGTATACACTGGCACTGGCTCCCCGCCTCGGGCCTGCACCGCGATGAGGAGAGACAGTTGAGGAACTCCTCGAAGCTCCTCGTCGTTTCCTCACTGTCTGCTGACATACACTCGCAAAATGCCCTCTTTTCCCGCAGTTACGACACACTTTATCTATTGCCTGGCATCCCCTTTTGTCACTGCGACAATTTTTGCCACAACGATAACAGCCCGTGGGGCTTGAGCCCCCGAAACTGCCCTTCCTGTAGTTCGAGACAGCGTTCACACCATGGCTCGAAGAGTGAGAGCCGCCCCTTAGTACTGCACTACACTGGTTAGCGCTCTCTGATGCTCTGCAAATATCTATGGCGTTTTCAAGGGTGAGTTTCTTGTTTTCCAGCATGCGTTTCAGAGCCACTTCGTCTCGTGTCCCAACGACAATTCTGTCACGCAGCTGATGGTTTATGCACTGGTCGCAAAAGTCACAGAAATTGGCGAGTTCCTTAACAGCACATAAAAAGTCGTCAAAACCTTCTTGCGTTTCTTGCACGCGGGAGTAGAAGTCTCTTCTATCCATGATGATGTTGCGCTGGCTTCGCAGGTACTCACACATTGCATCGAGGATGGTTCTTAACTCCGCGTCTCTCGGTAAGCTTATCCCGTAGCGAAGTGTACGGGTCCACTCGTCGTCTAGGACAGCAGCGAGTGCCGCCCTCTGCTCAGCCAGGGAGAGACAGTCTATCCTGGCGAGGGTTACGTATCCTTCAAACTTATGGCGCCACGTGTCGAACTCACGTAAAGATGCTGACGCCGTTAAGTGAGGAATGATGGTGGCGGACGTCGGGAACCTCGCGCCCTGGGTAGACGTGCTGCGGGCTGTGGTTTCGCCTTCATTGCTCGCCGTGGTGCGACTGGGAGCTTGTGTCCCCACTCTCTCCAGCAGCTGGGTTAAACGCTCCTCGCGAGCCTGACTCTGCTCCGACTGTCGCGCTAGCAGGGCAGCCAGCGCCTCCAACTGCTTCTCCATTCTGCGCCGTACCCACTGCAGCCTTGTCCTGATCCTACTCACTGCGCCATGTTCGACTCTTGACCAGCAGGGGCACAGGAAACGCAGGTGACAGTGCAGGTGTTTATTCACAGAAGGTGTGAACAGAAGGCTGGAGGTAGGTGATCTCTCGGCGCCAGGCCGCGCACTTCAACTTAACACTTATGACTGAAGCCTAGCTCGTTCACTCATACACGTATTCATGCCTCACACAAGTCTCGCTCATTCACTCGTTCACACAACTAGCTAACAACCACACATCTATATTGAATCTTATCTGCCATTTTCTGCCCAGCTTGTTAGTTTATTGAGGTCACACTGCAGTTCCTACCATTGTGACACAGACGTTACTCTACTTGTTATTTTGGTGTCGTCTGCAAATTTACTTATTTTGCAATTTATCCCTTCATCAATATCATTAATGTACATAATGAAGAGTACTGGTTCTAAAACAGAGCCTTAAGGAACGCCGCTATTTTCCTTTTGCCACTCTGACTCTTTTCCATTTATCACAACACGCTGTTTTTTTGTCAGAGAGCCAGTCTCTCAGCCATTTCAGGTTGTTTCCGGCAATGCCGTGAGCTTTTACTTTACTGATGAGTCTCTTATGGGGAAGAGTGTCGAAAGCTTTCTGGAAATCAAGGTAGATAATATCAACAGCTTTTGTTTCGTCATACGAGTTAAATACTTCAAAAAAGAAATCTAGTAAGTTTGTTAAGCAGGAACGCTTGGTTCTGAAACCGTGTTGCGAGTCCTTTATGATTTTATTTTCTTCTAAATATTTTACAATTTTATCTCTGATTATTGTTTCCATCAGCTTGCACACTACTGAAGTGAGACTGGTCGGCCTGTAATTGGTTGGGAGAGATTTATTTCCTTTTTTAAAGATTGGCGTGACATTTGCTAGTTTCCATTCGTGGGGAACTTTACCCGCTAGTAAAAGTTTTATTGAATAAAATTGTAAGCGGTTTCACGAGTTAATTTCTTGCTTCTTTAAGAAGCCTGGGTGATATCTTGTCTGGCCCGGGTGTCTTGTTTACGTTCATGCTCTTCGTGACTGAGAGGATTTCACTGTGATGGTGAAGTCCGGCAGCGTGATGCCTCGTGACAGAGGCGTGGGGGTCGGCAGACTGCCCTGAACATCCTCAGTCGTGAAGACTGTTGAAAAATACTCGTTCAGGGTGTTCTCCATGTCTGTTTCGCTTTCTATTTTTTTTTTTTTTTTTTTTGCCATTTTCTGTTATTAGTGAACCAATCGTTGATGTTAAGACCCTTTTTGTTTTTTACATTACTGTAAAATTCTTTTGGGTTCGTTTTACATGAGTTCTCGATCTGAGTTTCAGCAGATTTTTTGCTGCATTTGATCAGCTTTTTAGTTTTTTTTTACGCAGTCTGTCGTGCTCTAGTTTATCATTATTATTTTGTGTTAGTATGTATTTGTGGTACGCATTTTTCTTAGCCAGCAGGCAGCATCTGATTTCATTATTCCACCATTTCGGTTTGGTGTTTTTTACCTTCCGTCTGTTTCGTTGCGGTACACACAAAATCGCAGTTTCATTTAACTTTTTAGCAAACACTTCCCATGCGTTATTAATGTCTGGTGTTCCCAGCAGTTCATTCCAGTCTATGGATGCAAGCTGCATGCGAAGTCTCTCAAAGTTAGCACACTGATAGTCTGGCACTTTTTCTTTACTTTCGCTTACTTTAGCTTTGTCAAAATTTATAGTGAAAAGCGAGCTACGATGATCGCTGGAACTCAGTTCTGGTTCAATTTTTACGTCTTTTACTGACTCTTCACCAGTTATTAAAACAATATCTAGGATATTGTTACCTCTCGTCGGATGCATGACGTGCTGGTGGGGGGAGCTTTCAAGGATACACCCGTAGAGATGCTGGCCTGCGTGAGCCGTCAGTGGTTCACCCCACCTCGTGACTGGAAGATGAAAGTCCCCCATAATTATGTAATTATTAACGCAGCAAATGTCCGCGATAAGGTCATAAAGTTTTTCGTCTGTAGCGGGTGACTTGGCTGGAGGACGACAGACGAGACCTAATGTTATTTTACGAGATTTATTTTCTAACTGGATGAAAGTGACGTCTATATTAGCAATGGTTGGGGTTGGGAGTAAACGAGGATGAAGATTACTTTTTACGTAAAACATAACACCGCCTCCCGCACGGTGAGTTCTCTCGCAGCTAATAATGGTGTAGCCAGGGAGTGAGTACTCAACTAAGTAATCCCTGCTTGATGAATTTATCCACGTTTCCATGACGCCTATGATGTCGTAGTTTTCAAGATAAATAAGAGCTTGCAGCTCATTTAATTCATTTCGTAAACTACGGGCATTGAAGTAACAAGCTCTGATCTTGTCTGAACCTGTGGATGAAAATAATAACGTTAGTGTTTACGACGCTGGTCCTGTTGCTGGCGCCCGCGCGTTTTTTTTATTTGTGGAGACAAACTTTTTCATGGATTAATCTGCCCATCCTGGCTGCTCCCACAGAGTTCAGATGAAGGCCGTCTCTCTGGAAGAGTCTGTGTTCATTATAAAAATCGTTCCACATGTTAAGATACTTCACGTTTTCCTTTTGGCAGAGAGTCTTTAAACTGTTATTTATACTGAACGCAATGTTGTAGAACCTTGCGTTCGCGTTAATCCTCGGGAGAATGCCTGAAATTATAATATTATTTGATTTAGTCTTGTACTTGCGAATCATTTCCTTGTATTTTGCCATCATTTCTTCTGATCGGGACCGCTGGACGTCATTTGTGCCTGCGTGGATAACATAAAGGGTGTTAGTAGTGGCGTCCTTGGTCGTGTCCTCGATGTCAGCAGTGATGTCCCCTAGGGAGGCTCCAGGAAGGCAGTACCTCCTCCTGCGAGACGGGACTCTTCCACAAAATTCCACCAGCTGTCCTCAGACGATCGAATCTCCCACAAGCCTGGTCTCTTCCGGTTCATCTATCTGTTCTATCAGAATAGAAAAACGGTTATATGTCGTGGTGGGGAGGTGAATGCGGCGCGTGAATTGTCTTGATCCATTCCTGACCGGGGTGAAGGCTGCGTCCTGTGAGAGGGAGGGATCAGGTGAGGTGACAGGCGAGGCAGGAGAGGCTTGCGGGGGGACGGAGCGTCGCTGCGTGGCAGGGGTCAGCAGCTGTTGCCTCGTGTCCGTGCCCGCGCCCACGCCCATGTTTGCTGTGATGAATTCCTGTAGAGAGTCAAAACTGTTTTTTTTTTTTTTATTCGGTATACCTTGTTTCCTTCTGCCACTGCTTCTTCAAGGCGTGATCGCGTGTCACACAGTCTGCAAACAGGCCTTGAGAAGTAGTCACTGAAGTACTGCTTGGCAAACCTCCCGCTGCAATCTCTGCAAGATTTTAAATCAGAAGGCATTTTTAATGTAGTAGTATAGAATGTGAAGGCTACGACAGTTGGAGATGCGAAAATTTAAAAGTAATCAAGGGATTAGCGGTCAAGGGGCGCTGCGTACTAATCCGGTCTCTGGGGAGGCGATGGTGTGCAGGTGGGGGCCAGACAACTCCTAGGGGAATTTCAGCTGTGGAGTCTCACAAGATTCCTGTAATAAAATTATTACAAATCAAGGAAGAATAAATAGTTTTCTCACAACAGGACAATTTATAAATAGAGAAAGAAAAGTACCCAAGCTACAAGCACAGACAATAAAAGTACTACTAGAAACAGACGAACAGGTGAAAACAGACGGAGACCTAGTACTGATATCTAACAAATGTATCACTGTGCGTCAAGAAGTGTTGTGTAATTTGTATGGAGTCTGAGCTGTACAGGAAAACAGAACAGAACAGGACAGAAAGAGGTAAAACAAAATAAACTTAGCGATTAGTTTAACGATATGGGCTGCTGGTCCTGCGCAGGTCAGATCACAACACGTCTGCTCGACACAAGCGGAAGGGCACGAGGAGGAGGAGGAGGAGGAGGTCAAGAAATATGAAAGGGAGAGAAAGAGATTGGAAAGATCTGGCAGAACGAGGTTAAGAAGGAAAGGCAAAAAGGATGGAAAAATACCACGCAGGCACCCCGTTGTGGCAGCAACGCCCGTACATCGCATGCCACTTCCCCACCCCTTCTTCCACCTGGCACGGGCCGTTGTTGGAAATGAGACAGGTGGGGAGATTAAGTTATCAGAAATGTGGAAGCCGGCGATACACACCAGCTGTAGTGGATTGTCTTGCTCTTCATTCTAACTGTAGTGTGTCAGTTTCCCTTAAGGCCCGAGATGGGAGGCGTGCGTGTGTTGTCACCACTTCCTCAATGGAAGCTACACGACTCTCCCATACTCTCTCTCTCTCTCTCTCTCTCTCTCTCTGTGTGTGTGTGTTTTCAGGATGAAAAAAAAAAAATAATATATGACATTTTCCTTTTAGTGTTTCCTGTGTTGTACCCAAAAGTAGTGTTCTAAGTTTTTCTGTGCTGTGCCTCTAATTATTCAGTGAACGCCCTGTGCGTCTTTCGCCGTGTCAGGAAAGGAGTGTTCCGTCTCCAGGTGAGTACTGCTGCACAAACATAAGTCGTTTTCATTAGCACTCCGCAACCTAACATTAAGGGTTGAAGGATGGGAGCGTACTGAACACAATTACTCCGCTGCCAGATGACCCTCGCTTGTCCCTGCTGGAAAAACTGTCGTACGTCTTAGGTGAGAGATCACAGAGTGGAAGCATCATAATTATATACTACTACCGAGAATACGAGAAATAAGCATGGAGAAGGACAGCAGCACCGACTCTGATACATACATGGAAGACGATGACTACCAACCTTTTACGTCAAGTCCTTGTTTGAAGCCTCTTCTAACCATTGCAAGCATTGCTGAGATACAGCCTGAGGCAGATATGAGTGTAGTGATGGGAGCCCAGCAGTAGCTACTTCTTACTTCATGGAAAGGTAATTATGTCCGCCACTTCTTACCAATGTATTATGTGTAAACAAAGGGTTTCGTGAAAGGTTGGAAGAAAATAGGATATTCTTGTGTTTGGCAACTGATTTTTTTTTTTCTATTTATTAAGTTTCTTCCTCTTACCTTCCGCTCCCCCTACAATGTTCACAATCTACACGGTAGTGGACATGCTTATGAAGCAGAGTGAAATTGTGGGGTTAATTAATGATAGACTACAACCCTAATTAAGGAAAGGTTAGGTTAGGTTAGAATGGGTTATGTTAGGTGGGTTTGGCCTTTCCAATTTAGGTTATGCTAGGTTTTATTAGGATCTTGTAATGGCCAAATACTCATTTCTTATATATAGGTTAGGCTGGGTCAGGATATGTAGCTAGGTTTGGCCCTTCCAATTTAGGTTAGGTTTTATTAGGGTCTTCTAATGCCCAAATACTCATTGCTCATATATAGGTTAGATTAGGCTATGTTAGGTTATGTTAGGTCAGATGGGGTCAGGTAGGTTTAGCACTTCCAATTTCGATTAGGTTATTTTTTTATTAAAGTCTTCTAATGTCCAAATACTCATTTCTTATATATAGTTTATGTCAGGTTAGGTGTGGTTATGTTGGGTTGTTGTGTTGGGTACCCATTTCTTGATCAACACTATGGTCTCCAACCACATGCTAGATTTGGGTAAGATTTTCCCACAGACAGAGACTTTGTTCAAATCCCAAATAACCAGTATGTTAATATTTTCAACTGTATATTAATTTTGTATTTCTTTTGTAGGAAGTGAAGTGGGTGATGAAGAGCGTGTCCTGGGGCAGTTGATGAGCAGTGAGGTGGCGGTGGCGGTAGAGTTAAGGCCATCCTTCATACGAGCCGCGCCATGATCTGGGCGGTGTTCGTCTTATAGCCGCAGCATTTCAAAATAAACCTCATATTTCGACAGTTCTGTTACTATACATATATCAATAGCAAAGAACAGTAAAGATATCTAATCATACTTATATTCCATTTAGTATCCTAGGAAAATAATGCATAAACTACAATAAGTTCCCATAACTAGAAATTCGAAGTCACAGTTACATGAACCGCCACGGACGTCGCTCAGTAGACCATGGTCTTGATCTTGATCTTGATGGTACAGGTGGCACAGGATCACTCCTGAGCCAGGCCTTTGGATCGGCAACTCCTGTAGAAAGGGGAAAAAAAAAGAGAAACGAACAGCATCCTCTATCCTAATTGTTCATACACCTGGCACGCCACATTCTCTCCAGAAACTCTTTCACCGCCTCAATCATCCTTTCATTGGCCTCTCTACACAGTCCCAGCAACAACACCATCCATTCCTTTCCTGTCTTCTCCACTCTTTCATTCCTATCATGCCCTAACTCAGTCAGTATCACTTGCATCATCTCATTCCTGTCTCTGGCATACTGCACACACTCCAGCACCACATGTTCCACCGTCTCATCCTCTCCCATGTCACACATCTGGCACACTTTGCTGCGGGACTCAGACCACCTGTAACTCCTTGCATTCACATCCATACACTGTGCCCTCGCTCGGAAGAGAAGATCACCGCCCAGGCTTCCATCATACCACCTTTCATACCTCGGGGCCTCTTTCTCCTTGTACCATTCCAGGGTCTTCTTTCTTTCCATCTCATTCTTCCATTCATTCAGTCCCACACATTTCACTTCTTTGTCTATCTCATTCTTCCATTTTCTCACATCCCATTCGGCTCCCACTCTTCCTCCTCTTGTTACCACCCATTCACGCTCATTTTGATTCCTCCCAGCCATTCTTATCGCCCACACAACTTGCAATCCATTCCTGTCTGTCATTCTCATGCATCTCTTCCTCCATTTGCTTCCACTTTCATTCCACAGGTACACCTTCCTTGCTATTCTTGCATCATCCATTCTCTCAAGCCTAATCTTGTACCTAAGTGTGGCTTTTGTCAGTCTTTCTCTGAAGGTGCTCCATCCCATGTCACCTCTCAAGGCTTCAACTGCTGTGCACCTCGGTGCACTCAGTGCCATCCTTGCTACTTTGTTCTGGCCCACTTCTAACTTATCAATTTCACTTTCATTCCATGCAATCACATCCATACCATACATTATACATGGCACAGCCACACTCTTCCACACTTCTCTCAACACATCATACTTACTTGCTCTCATCCTTGCCGCGCTTCCCAATCGACCTACCCACTGGTTTACCATACTTATCTTTTCATTCTTTGCCTTTGCACACCCACTAGGACTCATCCACATCCCTAAGTACTTGTATTCTTGCACCTGTCTCAACTCATTCTCTCCAAGTCTCCATACCACATTACTTTCATCCTCTGATCTATTCACAATCATTACTTTGCTTTTCTCACTGTTAAACCTTACTCCAAAGTCTTTACCATAGCCATCCACTACATCCAACAAACTTTGAAGCTCATCTGCCGATTCACTCATAACAACTACATCATCTGCATAAAGGAGCACACATACTTTATCATTCCCCACACTTACCCCTACATTCATTCTTCTCATCCTGGCTGCTAGCTCCTCTGTATACAGGCTAAAAAGGGTTGGTGACAATATACAGCCCTGCCTAACTCCTCTCTCACTCTTCACCCAGTCTGTTTCTATGTCTCCTAGCCTGTATCTAGCTCTTGTGTCCACATACATACTTTGCACTACGTTAACTATCTTTGCACTCAATCCAATCTTTTCTAAGACTCTACCTAACATTTCTCTGTTCACTCTATCATAAGCTTTCTCTATATCCAAAAAACCTAGGTACAATTTACCCCCATCCTTCTTTTTCTTCTCAATCATTTCATTCACCACAAACATATTGTCCTCAGCTCTCCTGTCCCTACGAAAACCATTCTGTTCTTCACCCAGCACTCCAGCTCTCTCAATCCATTTACACAGTCTCTCATTCAACACTGCACTGAAAACTTTACCTACTGTATTCACTAATGCAATTGGCCTGTAGTTCTTCAGCTCATTCTTACTCTTAAATCCTCCCTTATGCAACAGACACACTCGGCTCTCATTCCACTTTCTTGGCACTCTCTCTTCATCCCACACTCGGTTGAATAACTCAGTCATTCTGTCTATCACTACCTCCCCACCATTCTTGTAGAACTCATAGGGTATATCATCTGGACCTGCTGCCTTGCCATTCTTCTGCCTTCTCACACACCTCTCCACTTCATCCCTACTGATTCTTTCATCCAGTTCATCTGCATTCTTCCTTTCCAGTGTTACACATTCTTCTCTCACACTAAACATCTCACCTACCCCACCTACTTCTTCCCAGAACCCTTTGATTGCCTCCCTGATTCCATCCTTCTCTGTTATAACTACACCCTCCACTTTTAGACTCTCCACACCAACACTGCCTGACATATTCTCACCTCTCATGAACTTGTACCATTCATGGCCACCTTCCATACCTTTCTCCCTTAAAGATTGAATCACGCTCCTTTCACTCTTCACTTTAGCATTCATTATCATTCGTCTTGTCAACCGCTGCTGCTTCACATACGCTGCCCATGCATTCTGATACTCATTCTCTGCCTCATCGCTTTCATGCCTCTTTTTCCTCAGCCATCTACACTGTCTACTCATTCTCTTTCGCTCCTTCCTAGCCGCTCTGATTTCATCATTCCACCATGGTTTACATACATTCTTTCTTCTACCTACTCTCACAAACCCTAACTGGTTCTCAGCAGCACCCCTCACGTCCTCAACCAGTTTCTCATTCAGATGCTCCACGTCATGCACACTTTCGTCGTCCCAGCTTCTCTCACTCAGATCAACCTGAAAGTTCTCCCACCCTACATCTCTCAGTCTCCACTTCTTTCTCTTACTTGCCACTTTCACTTCATTCCCACCCTGCATCAAGCACTCCACAACCAGCATGTTGTGATCGGACACAATATCAACCAAACCATCCTCATCTATCCACATGTGCGACACAATTTCACGCATTCTTCCATTCACCAACATGTAGTCAATTGCCGATTCCTGTTCTCTTGCACTCCAAGTCACACGCCCCTCTGCCAAAGTAACGTTCAGATTTTCCAGCTCCAGTTCATCAACAAACTCTCCAAGCATTTCACCATTCCTGTTCACCTGTTCCCCCAGTATTCCCACATGTGCATTCATGTCACCCATAATTAGCACTCTCTCCTCTCCATGCTCTCTCACAACTTTCTTAAGTATGTCATACTTCCTCCTATTTTCCCTCTCTGCTCTTTCACCCATGACAGTCATGTACGCTACCACCAGTACCACCTTCTCTGGTCTGCCACGACCATCCATGCATTCCACTCTTACTGCAAGCACATCCTCACTACTTGTACACTCCCCCACATCAATCTCCTCTACTTTCAGTCCTCTTTCTTTCTTGTAGAGTAGGGCTACGCCTCCTCCCAGTGTTTCCTGTGCCTTACGCCCCTTTCCAATCATAACATACTCGCATCCCTCCATTCGTACATCATCTCTCAGGTGAGTCTCAGTGAGCCCGACTAAGTCGAACCTCCACTCCCTGAGCTCCTTGCATACATCCTCAAACTTGCCCACACCCCATCCTCTCACATTCATACAGCCAATCTTCACACATTTACTTGCCTGGTTAGTCTCTTTTCTTTCATGTTTGCTGACATCAGTGGGTCCTCCTCGTCATGCGTCGTCCACACAACACACCTGCCTCGCCCTCATCCACTCAGCCAGTCGACGTCCTAGCCTCTCATTCCCGTTGTGGTTGAGGTGGACCCCGTCTCTCCCGAAGAATTTGTCCTGGTCAAGGATCCCATCCATGTCCAGGAAGCTCACGTTGCCCTTCTTCTCTGCCATCCATTCCATCTTGATCTTCATGAGTTCCATGCATATCTTGCGGTTCGTTTCTCTTCTAACCTTCTCATACTGCACTCCTTCCCGTGGGCGCCGCAGGACCCCCACCACAGCCACACACATCTTCTTTTCTTCTGCTGCCCTCACTGCTTCTATCACTTCCTTTACTGTGTCTTCAGCACCTGCCTCTACTAAGTTGTTGCCTCCTCCTTGGACAACTAGCAGGCTTCTCTCTTCCATTTCTTGCACTTCTTCCTTGACTTTCCTCTTGATGTCTTGGATCTTAGCACCTCCCATGCTGGTGCACTCAATTTCCCTTCTCACAAAGTCGGGAGTCTTCCTTACCATGCTGTCTCCAATGACACGTACTGGGGCTTTCTTGACTACCATTCTCTTCTTCCTTGGGCGTCTGTCTGTTCTGGCCACTTCCACCATTTCTTGCTGGTCTTTTCTTTCTTCAGTCTTCGTCGTCTGTGCTTCTGCCTCTTTCATCAGGTTTTCTGTCTGGGTGCTCTGCTCCACTCTCTCTTCTTTTTCTTCATCCTGGTTCCTCCATTCATTGAGGCTCTTGCTCAGGCATTCCCTGCAGAGGAACACCAGAAGCTCGAACCCCAGCGCCTTCATGTTGGCCTCCTTCATGCCCACACAGGCTACATGGAACCAGGCCATGCATCTCTCGCATGCCACAGCCCTTTGCCTGTTCGCCACACTCTCCTCGCATGAACCACATGCGCTCATCACCATTTTCAGGGTATTTCAGCACACAGGCAAGAAATATAAACCACAAAACTCAGAGAAAACTCAGAGAGCAAGGCAAAGCCACTTGTACACACCGCGGAGCAGGGAACAGCCTCCAGATATCCCGAGACGATACAACTCTTAATTCAGGCCCTATGGATAATTCTTCTGAATTCCAATACCAGGAACATGTTACTACTTTTATCTTCTTTTCATGTATAAAAATTATCATGTTCTTACGTGTCTCAGAATCGTCATTTTTAATAATAAAGGAGTGGCAACACCTTTCAGCCAATCCGAGCGAGTGTTTGGGTGTGTCCTTCCGGAGTTCCGGGCAAAAAGCGTTAAACGTTGTTAACGAAGTGTTCGACCGTGTAAACCCGCCTAACGCGCGGAGTGCTACTGAAAACGCCTATACAGAAGCACCTAAATGCAAACAGACTTGCATTTACGTACAGAGAGTCTATGTCAGGTTGAGTGTGTGTCTGTGTGTGTGTGTGTTTTCTTATAACTTTTTTCTTTTAATCTATATGTTACATCAACAACCGTCCTACCCTCCCACTCTCTCTCTCTCTCTCTCTCTCTCTCTCTCTCTCTGGGCATCAGGTGTATGTGTTTGTGTATGGGGGACAGCCCTGGCTGAAGTGTAAACACCGGAATGGGAGCTCCTGATAAAACTGACTACTGGTGTGTTCATTAAACCTCTGCAAGCTTACGACTATCTCAGACGGTCCATGAAGGTAAGAAGGCGTTCTGTTAAGCTGTGGATACGGATTATAAGGAAGGGCTTTGGAATAATATATAAGGAAAGAAGTTACCTGTCTGCCACCACCCTTTTCCAAGCTACCTTAGGGTTTTATTATAGTTTAAGCCATTACACACTACGTGGTAATAACCTACCTCATTTTGTTCTCACCATTCACATCATTTCTAATGATTACACTACTTGTCGGAAATTAAGGTAAATTTATAGTTTAAGCCAATGTCCCCAATCTCTA
Source organism: Scylla paramamosain (assembly GCF_035594125.1). Taxonomy (NCBI): domain Eukaryota; kingdom Metazoa; phylum Arthropoda; class Malacostraca; order Decapoda; family Portunidae; genus Scylla; species Scylla paramamosain. The sequence goes on along the minus strand of NC_087193.1, from coordinate 1,730,175 downwards.
CCCACGGCCCTCCAATCCCTCAAGCAAGCTTGGGGGCCTGTGGGGAACCGGGGGTTTTGGGGGGGGAGCCATATACGAGTGATATATGGACTTTAAAAATCTAGGGAAATTTCCCCAAAATCTAGAGAAATCTATGGAAATTTCCCTAAATCTAGGGAAATTCTCTATATCTAGGAAAATACTCCAAACTCTCCCTCTCGCAATTTGACTAGACGTTGAGAAGCACCTTAATCTAACCTAACCTAACCTAACCTGTGGACTTAGAAAAAGTTGAGAGCGCTGTGCATTCCCAGGCCTATTGTGGCGTTATTATTAATTTCCGACAAGTAGTGTAATCATTAGAAATGATGTGAATAGTGAGAAGAACAAAATGAGGTAGGTTATTACCACGTAGTGTGTAATGGCTTAAGCTATAATAAAACCAAAAAAGTAACTATAATTTCATCATCTATAGTATAAAGTTAGTGTTTTTCATTTGAACATTTAATAAAAAGCCCCCCTCAAAACTGAAATTATATTTAAAGAGATGTAAAAAAAAAAAAATAGTAACACTTCATCCTAGCATGAGAAAAGAAAAAAGCAACACAAAAGCAACTTGTTTGCACAAGCCACTAACTAAATAATATACATTGTGAGCATTAATCACTAAAACCTGCAAATTGAAAAAGAAGGTACACATCTCTAAGATATGAATATTAAGTCTTCTTCACATTCATATACTAAAAGAAAAAAATATAAAAGTAAACATAAATCAAATATAATGAGTTAAGACTGTAAAGAATACCTAATCAGTCCACTGCCAATCATTATATCACAGTACTTTTAAGAAATTAAGGGCAAACAACCAGTGCAAAAATAGACATTTAACCTTATTTGTACAAGCTTTTAACTGAGATCATACCCATACATAATCATTAATCCTTTAAAGCTACAAGGAAATGTGCATTTCTATTAGATATATTAACTTAACGAATCTACAAAATATGCTTAGAACAGTAATAAAGAAGTTTCACATATCAGTTGCAATAACATAGAGGAATAAACAAAAAAATAAATGTTAAGTTAAGTATCTTTGCACTTTTTCCCCAATATTCATGAAGCCTTACTGAATTGTTACTTTGTGTATTTGATTATATATTATGTATATATATATATATATATATATATATATATATATATATATATATATATATATATATATATATATATATATATATATATATATATTATATTATATATTTGTAATTTATTTATATATATATATATATATATATATATATATATATATATATATATATATATATATATATATATATATATATATATATATATATATATATATATATATATATATATATATATATATATATATATATATATACGAGTATATATATATATATATATATATATAATATTTTTCCCCAATATTCATGAAGCCTTACTGAATTGTTATTTTGTGTATTTGATATATATATATATATATATATATATATATATATATATATATATATATATATATATATATATATATATATATATATATATATATATATATATATATATATGAATATTGCAGAAAAAAGTACAAAAGATTTCCCTTTCTTTTTATAAAACAAGTTATACACATAATTTTGTAATCATTTTCAACCACATAATGCTAATCTTCCATCAAATATAGTAAAAACTTGCAGCAAAAATAAAAATGGGTAAGTACACATCAAATACTTAACAACTAATTAATTTTTGTACTTGTAATTGACTAGTGTGTGTGTGTGTGTGTGTGTGTGTGTGATAGAGAGAGAGAGAGAGAGAGAGAGAGAGAGAGAGAGAGAGAGAGAGAGAGAGAGAGAGAGAGAGAGAGAGAGAGAGAATCATAGGAAGCACACAAGATAAGATCAGAAATGGAAAATTTATTAATTCTCATGGATTTAATGTAGCTGTAACCTTACTTGCATTAGTTAGTGTGAAGCTGAATATATTAGGAAGCAGATTTATGCTTTTTTTGTAGCTCAATTCTGTCTTTATTTCATTGAGTTTTACAAGTAGAGATCTGGTTTTTTGAAGTGTTACCTCTGTCATACTTGATACCTAAGAGATGTGATGTTCTGAAACAGAGGAAATGTTCACAATTTTTTGGATGTTCAATGTTAAACACATAGAGCCCTGCTACCAATGAGGCTACAGCCATAGCAATACATGTTGGTTCAGCTACAGGTGCACCATCAAATAATACACAATATCTGTCTAACATATGTATGTGCCCAGCATGTTGAATGGACACACTAGACTGACCTTTTCTTAGTTCTTTTGGTACCTAAAAAAAGAAATAGTAGTGTAAAAATTAATAACCTTTGGACATTTACAAAAAGACTGATAAATAAATGTATATGTTAAGGTAATAATATATTCAGAAATTTCAATATATACATACCACTCTAAAATCAAAGGTGCTGAAATTTAACCTGAGTAAAAATAGTTTTTCCTTTCTTCAAACAGGTGAAGTAACCCCATTATAACTAAGTAAGCATCTTGTGTTAAGAGATAAATAAATATAATAATAAGTATATCAAACAAACAATAGTTAACAAGAAAATTAACTGTGCATGGATGCAAGTGAATAGATGGTCATATCCACTAATTTGAGTACCAATCTTGTACAATTCTCCTCATAGTAATTATTGCTTTATCACACAAGAATGAGCAAAAATAAAGTTCCTTGATTAGTTCCTGATTATATGACTGAAATGACTGAATGCTCTGAATGACCAGTATAGGAACAAATATTGTCATGAGTGTCACAGCAGCAAAATTATTTGTACGAGTACGCTGTTATGTTTTTTTACTTGAGACACTATTTTGGTAATATCATAATGCAGTAATGCTTTGTCTAGCAAGTTCTTGTAAGAATATGAGCATTGATTGTGAAAAAAAAATTAGAAAACCCCAGCTGAACCTATTTGCCCTGATGCGCTGATGTGCCGTACCCCTGATTCTTCTCAACATATCCACCACAACTGTGTGAGAAGTCATGAACTGCATCACAACCATGGCAGAAAACTTTACATGACTGTTTGCACTTGCACCATCGTCATTGTAGGTGAAGTTAATTCAGAGAATTCTGTTGTCTTGGGAATATGACATCAGTTTTCCCCGTCCATGCGAATTAGTGACCTGTCTTATTGGACTGCAAGGGGAGAGCATGCAGCTAGCAATTTTAAAAGATTGATGATATTTGCATTTTAAATTTCAAACTGGACAGCCTATTAGGTTTCTTTTCACTGGAAAATAATGCCTTTCCTTACTAGAGAGAGAGAGAGAGAGAGAGAGAGAGAGAGAGAGAGAGAGAGAGAGAGAGAGAGAGAGAGCGAGCTGCTTTACACCTATTAAAATCTTTGCCATCACTTATGCTGCAAACATTTACTTAGCCATGGCATTCAGCCAAAAATTTGATAGAAATTTAACAATTAAATGAGTATTTTAATATAAAATGGTGCAAGCATTACAGGGAGACAGGTCATGCCAGTTTAATACAATGTTTGGTTTTCACATGCAGCATAGTTTCCTGAATACTATGAATACTTAAGTTTATAAAAGTGAAAGATGCATTGGTAATGATGAAAAGATACATATATTAACTTGCTACCAGCTACTGAAATGAACAAATTGAACTAGGCATTATTACTCGCATTGACTTTCATTGTGGTCATAGAGTTCAAGTAAGATTTTCATATAAAGAGGAACTGCTTTTCTTTTCTTGAGAATGGCAATTACTGAGAGCCTATATTTCTCCAGCGCTCACAAAATTGCTACTCTTGGGCCTGGTTCATCTGTTTGTGGTTCTAGTCTCAGGAACTCCTTGATTATCTGTAAAGATATAAACATCTGTAGCTACTGAAACTCTCCAGAAAGCCTCCTATAGCATGGCTACCAAGGTTATCCCCAATAACCACAGCAACAGTTCCTCTGAACCAGTGATTGCCATCTAAATGAGAAACTAACAGTCCCTCATTTTCCAGAATCCTCAGATCAAACATAAGTGGCTGAAGGATTTCACTGAAACAGTACATTTTAAGATCAAATGATTTGAATAAGAAACTAGGTTAATGTGCTTTAACTGGGTTCTGTACTTTGGTGGTAAATTTCCTAGAGTCATATAAAATGCTCCCACTTTGTATTTCCTTACTTTTGAGCCTAAGGGATTCACCATGGTGAATTCATCATAATGCAACATCAGCTGAAGAGCTGTGGGATCTGCTCTATAAAGGGAATTATTTGCAATTACTCTTCCATCACAGAGATCTCTTAGAACAGTGTTTTTACTTCTATGACCATTAACCACTTCACTGTAGACATCTTCATACTGAAGGAGATCTTTCAGTGTTTCTAGAATAGGAACATACTGACAAGATGATGTTCCATACTGGTCTTCTTCTATTATAAATTCTTGTGGCTGAATAAAGTGAAAATGAGCTTTTACATATGCATCAAATCTACGTACAGATTTCACAGCATGACATGAGGCCTCTGCAGGTGACAAGGAATTCATGAAATCAGTTAACGTTTTGGGATCAATTCCATCCTCTTTAAGTTTACTTATTACCTTATTCATAGTTTCATTGTGCTGCAAAGCCAAAAGGTCTTGCAAATGTTCAGTGAAATCTTTAATAACTATAGAAGGGAGCAACTTCTCCTCTCTCAGTGCTAAAAGCCTTGTAACAATTTCATGGGTCCATTTGATATTTCAATGTGATGAAGCACATTTGTTTCCTTCATCAGTTAACATTTCCACTGAATCATCACCAGCTTCACTCCACACACAAATGCTAATCTCTGGATCAAGTGCAGAATCATCTCAAACTTTAAATTTCCCACTGATTCTATTAAGATGGCAATTATGAAATAATTCATGATGTGAACGAATGTGTCTTAGTAGGTACTTTACTACAGATTTGTATGATCTAGAACAGCCATCAATTTCACATTCAATTCTATATCCTGGATCTGATGAGTGCACATATGTGTAATGATTAGTCAAATTAAATAACTTCCTTGTTTTAAAGCAGCATAACTTGCATGTAAAAATCTTATCAACTTTCATAGTGCTAAATACAAAATGTATACATAAGTAAATTAAGAAGATATAAAACCTGAACTTTCTCACTGTTGTCCTCCACCTCTACTTACTGCAATATAGGAACTTGCAAACTTTTTGTTGTTATCATAAAGAGTTGTGGTTTAAGTTCTTAAAATGGACTAGCAAGGTTTTTCTCCAGTGGTATTGTATTGCTTTGCAGGACATCATCAGATCCTTTTCTGCAATTGGGAAATAAATACATTTTAATTGTTCCCTTTGACATTTTTGTATTGCACCATCAGTTCTGCCTTCCTCATAATGGTCTGTCTTTATAAATCAATTACCTTGTTTCATCTACCTAAATTCAGCTTGCAAATATGAGGAAGAGGTGAAAAAAAACTATCCTTCCTTCTGTTACCTGACAATCTCTTCAGGAACCATGAGCATACCTTTTTTTAGAGACTGATTATGTTTTTCTATAACTAGGTAAACATACTTCACACCAGGTAAGGTCAAATAGGTATTGGTTAGGTTTAGTATCTGTATAACTAACATGCTTTCTGAAAGTAAATGGATATCTACTCCATAGTATACAAAACAGAATAGTTATTGTCAGGTTAGGTTAGTTTAGGTTAGGAGTTTAATATTTACTCATGTGCTTTTTAAAAGGTAAATTTTTACATTTTTCCCCATCCCACAGTTCATGAAGAGAATAATTTTTTTTTTTCTGGTAGATTTAGGTGTGTTTTGGATGAATTTGATGACTTTTTATCACAAATCAGTATTTTTTTTATTTATCCCCTCCCTCCCAGTATGGAAAAATAGTGATTCTTAAGGAAACCACACAGCAGATTTATACAAAACACATCAGGAACTATCAGAAAAACAGTTTCATTCATTGTAATGAAATTAGTTCTGTGTAGGAGAGCCATAAGAAGCACTGGCCAGCTTTGGCTTTTGGGCACCACGGGTTGCAGGAAACCGCTTTCCTTCTAGCTTAAATCCACCCAAATTATCTCCAGGCTCAAAACCACCTGGTGAAGCCAGACTAACTTTTTCTTTTCTTTATAACCTAACCTAACTTAATTTAACCTAACCTAACCTAATAACTTAAAAAGCTTTAGGTTTTCTAGCGCCTAGAAAGCTTAATGCCTAGTAGAATGCCTAAGCCACTTTTCAAAAATTGCTAGCGGCATTTCTAGCAGTTTGTGACTCACACACACACACACACACACACACACATATATATATATATATATATATATATATATATATATATATATATATATATATATATATATATATATATATATATATATATATATATATGGAGTTCAAAATGCTTAGAATAATTAAATCTAAACCGATGAAAAGTGTGAGAAGTACCGCTGTGAGACAGGGAACAGTGGAAAATAACACTGGATTTTTAACACTCACAATCTTTGGACAATCTTAAATATTGTTTTCTATGGCATTTTCTTGGGAAAATTAGTCTTTCAGTTCACAAATGTTGATTTTTTTTAGCAACATTAAACTATTTTTCTTTTCAAAATTGTAATTCTTACATAAATGCAAAAGAAATTAATCTAACTTAACCTAACCTAACCTAACGTAGCTTTGCCTAACCTAACCTACCATAAACTAATCCATCATTTTGCTATTACTGCATTCTTATGAGTTTCTGCAGGATAATATTCATCATATCACATTCACCAACAAAAACATTATACCTGTAATATTATACCTGTAATATAAGTATTAACACTGGATGCATAGACTTGCATTATCTCAATAATATCCACAAAACTAATCTGTGCAACTACATAGAAAAAAAAAAAAATAACCAGTGAAATATGTATATATGTTACAGTTAAACTGTGAAATCAGTAATTTCATGAAATGCCAAGTCGGTTTGTGAAGTGATATAATTACCTACTTTAACCCTTCTTTATCATAACCTTCCATAGCCGAACCCAGTGATAGTCTAACTGGGTGCATGGTGCACCACAGGGTGCATGAATTTTTTTTTAAGGGTACGTGGAAATAATGGGGTACATGACATGGCCAGTGTGCATGAGAGTGCACAGTACTAAACTTGTTATGTGGTTGATTATAAAACAAGGAGGTAATTGTTGAGAATTGCTCTGCACCTCCAAAAATACAGTTTATGTCTCCATGTTATAGTTAAGGGGCATAATTACTGTTACCGGTCAATTTTTATTTAAGAACACCCATACATGTTCATCTTGAATACAGGTTTTTTTCTGATGTAATTTAATGCACACTAAACATATATTACTATGAATTTCACCACTAAGCTAACCTAACCTAATCTAAACCTAACTTAAACCTAACCTGATCTAACAAACCAGAGATATAGATGGTCAATTTTTTGGTTTGGTCCCATTAGGTTAGGTTAGGTTAATTTAACGGTGAAATTCATAGTAATATATGTTTAGCATGCATTAAATTATGTCAGAAAGATCTATATTCAAGATAAAGATAGATGGGTGTCCCTAAGTAAAAATTGACCCTGTTACCTTTTGTTTTCAACATTTCGTCTTCTTGTTATGGTTGAAAGACATACATTACACCCCTTAACTATAATATGGAGACGTGAACTGTATTTTTGGAGGTGTGGGGCAATTCCCAACAATTACCAAATACATACTGACTAGGAATTTCATGAAATGACTTATTTCATACTCTGACTGTAACCTATATGTATTCTACTTTGTTAAATCATTCAAAAACATCAGTACATAACTTGTCGTATATGTGTGATTCACTTACCTAGGTAAGAACCCTTGATATCCACCCAGCTGCTTTAATTTCGTGCCTATCTAAAGTTTTTGAATCTATCCTCAACAGGAAGATTCTTAAACATCTATCACTTCACAACCTATCTGATGGCCAGTATGGGTTCCGTCAAGGCCACTCTACTGGTGATCTGGCTTTCCTTACTGAGTCTTGCTCATCCTCTTTTAGAGATTTTGGTGAAATTTTTGCTGTTACCTTAAGCATATCAAAAGCTTTTAATAGAGTCTGGCACAAAGCTTTGTTTTCCAAACTACCATCGAATGGCTTCTCTCCTTCTCTCTGTAACTTCATCTCAAGTTTCTTTTCTGATCATTCTATTGCTGTTGTGGTAGACGGTCACTGTACTCCTAAATCTATTAAAAGTGGTGTTCCTCAGGGTTCTGTCCTGTCACCCACTCATCTTATTATTCATCAATGACCTTCTAAACTAAACTTCTTGTCCTATCCACTCCTACGCTGATGATACCACCCTGCACTTTTCCACGTCTTTTCATAGAAGTCCAATCCTTCAGGAGGTAAACATATCACGCAGGGAAGCCACAGAACGCCTGTCTTCTGATCTTTCTAAAATTTCTGATTGGGGCAGAGCAAACTTGGTATTGTTCAATGCCTCAAAAAATCAATTCCTCCATCTATCAACTTGACACAACCTTCCAGACAACTATCCCCTCTTCTTCAATGACACTCAACTGTCCCCCTCTTTTACACTGAACATCCTCGGTTTGCCCTTTACTTATAATCTGAACTAGAAACTTCACATCTCATCTCTAGCTAAAACAGCTTCTATGAAGTTAAGCGTTCTGAGACGTCTCCGCCAGTTTTTCTCACCGCCCCCAGCTGCTAACTCTGTACAAGGGCCTTATCTGTCCATGTATGGAGTATGCTTCACATGTCTGGGGGGGTTCCACTCATACTGCTCTTCTAGACAGGGTGGAATCAAAAGTTTTTCGTTTCATCAACTCCTCTCCTCTAACTGACTGTCTTCAGCCTCTCTCACCGCCGCAATGTTGCATATCTAGCTGTCTTCTACCGCTATTTTCATACTAACTGCTCTTCTGATCTTGCTAACTGCATGCCTCCCCTCCTTCCGCGGCCTCGCTGCACAAGACTTTCTTCTTTCTCTCACCCCTATTCTGTCCACTCCTTTAAAGCAAGAGTTAACCAGTATTCTCAATCATTCATCCCTTTCTCTGGTAAACTCTGGAACTCTCTGCCTTCTTCTGTATTTCCACCTTCCTATGACTTGAATTCCTTCAAGAGGGAGGTTTCAAGACACTTATTCATCAATTTTTGACCATTGCTTTGACCCTTTTATGGGACTGGCATTTCAGTGGGCATTTTTTTATTGGATTTTTGTTGCCCTTGGCCAGTGTCCTTCCTACATAAAAAAAAAATAATAATAATAAATAAATAAAAAAAATAAAAAAAACAAGCACAGCTACAAGAGAAACATCGCCTACACCACACCGGCGTCATACAGCCCTACAACTGCATGAATTGATTCTACACACAAACTTCAGCCATAACTATCTAACATTAATCACTACAGGATCAACATTAACTTACCAGCAGTTAATGTGGGTTGTTTGTTTTGAACTTTTCATCTCCAGTGGCTAGCTCTGAGCGACAATGCTGCTGCACTTTACTGGCGGCATGCCACATCAAAGGTGGTAAATTCAAACTGCGGCAATTCCCCCAAACTAGGCTTGATGCACTTGATGCACTATATTATCCTCCGGGAGTAACTATGACTCCTGGAGGTCCCGGGATGGTGTCATGCCGTGACTCCCCGAGTGACGTGAAAACCCTCCTTGAGACTTAGTTACTGAGGAAGTCTGCCTCCTAGTGGCGCCTGCTGGAAACGTAGGCACAAGCCTGCCGAGGCAGGATTGGGCCTACGGTTAAAGTGCTTCCCCGCGAGATGAATGTGAGGTGGGGAGTTGGACAAATATTCCATCCTCCCTTCTCATAAACGTTCATAGAGTAATGGGGTACCGCCAGGCTCGGACCCTTAACAGCTTCACTGATCCGGAGTCTTTCTGCTCCTTCGAGATCTCTATCTCGTTAGGGTGGAGGCCGTCAGGGTGATTTGCTGACCCATTTGCTAAACCCACTTTCTCTCATGGTGGTAGTCACTCTGGCGCTTCCGGGATGACGGCCCGCTGGTCAGGTAGGGTAGGCCTGTCCTGCCAGCAGGTATGGGCCTTGATAAGGGGTACACGGTGCGGATGCGGTGCCAGTCCCCCCTAGGCCTGAGGGGCGGGCATAGAGCCTCTATGTCCGTTCCCGAGGGTCAAGGGCGTCGTCGCGGAGCACGTAGTCTGCAAATTGGTGTGTCGTGCTGCAGCGGGCCTAGTAACTCAGGTAGCCAACCGCCTGGGCTGAGGGTGGTGTCCTCAGGCTGGAATCCTGTCGGGGGCGACTTCGGCAGGTAGGTTTCGCATCGCCTGCGCCGTCGAAAACGGTAGGTGTGAGTAGTGCGGCACTGCGCCTGCTACCCTGTCGTTCCCTTCAGGGGTTGTCCTGGCTGCCTGCTATCAGCGGCTTGATCAACAAGCGCGGGTAAACAGCGGTCGGATAAAGCATGACTCGATCAAGAAAGCCCAACCTCAGTTTATTTCATGATATATTACGAACATTTAAATAGGAGTAATTTTCACTGCAAAGCAAGTGTTTAAGTGCGTTTAACCTGTGACTACAAGGAAGTAGGTATCGAATGAAATGACTAATACATTAGTCACAGTTGTTTTTGACGAAAGGTTTTGACTAACTTAGGATTTATGTGTAGATGACATTTTTACGGAGTTACATGAACTAAGAAATCAGTTTTCATCTGAGAGTGCCATCAACAGGAAGTTGTTTCAGTTGCAAGGAAAGGTGGATCAGCAAGTGGAAGGCATTGCTCAACAACAGAGTTTTTTTTGGAAAGTGTCAATAGAAGAGAAGGAGAAACAAGACTAATCATTTTTGGCATTCCTGATGAAGGCGAGAGTATAAAAGGAGTGACTACAGAAGAAGGCAAGTTGTAGAAGGTATTGTGTCAAATAGATGTGGCCCCTAATGTCGAATCTATTACAAGACTAGGTCGAGACAGGGGAGGAGGAAGGAAGATGCCAATGCTAGTAAAACTCTCGTCCCAAGCAGCAAGGGACAAGGTGCTCAGCAAGACAGGCAAAATGAAGGATGCTGGTGAATTGTACAGTCGTATCTTTGTGAAAAAGGCGTGCATCCGGGCATAAGGAAGGAGTGGAAGCAGTTGAGGGAGCTGGAATCTACTGAGAAGGTGAGACTGGAAAATGTTGGTTGTGTAGTAAGGCTGGATACACGCAAGAGAAGAGTTTACCAAGATAACGCAGTGATTGACAGCTGGAGTCCTGATCTTTTTTTTTATAAAAGGAACCTTAAAAGAACCTGTGCTTGTTACATCATGGAATGTTAATGGAGTGAGGTCAAAACTTGAAAATGATAGAGTACAATCATTGTTGCTTAGGTATGATGTAATAGGGCCTAATGAAGTCAAGACAGAAGTTAAAGTGTCTCTTCCCAGATACGTTTCTTATAAGAGCGACAGCTGTGATCATAATAGAGGAGGAACTGTTGTGTTGATCAGACAATGTCAAATGGACTTTATTGTCTCAGTTGACACCACTATGAAGGATCAGGTGTGGATACATTTATCTGTGTTGTGTAACATTATTATTGCTTTTTTTTTGTTTTATCCCACCTAGTGATTCACAGTACTTGAATCCATACAGCTTTAGCTTCATCCAGGAAAAGCTTAGGAAGAGTGAAGAAGAAGGTTTAAAAACAATAGTCCTGGGTGATATGAACTCAAGGTTCGATACTAGTGTTCGAACCATACTCAGCCAGTATTCTTGATTGTGATGTGTAATTATCCTGTGATTTCCGACCTAGTTAACAGGCCGAGTAGTAATGCTGATATTCTTGCTGATATCTGCATTGACTACAAATTGCTTATTGTGAATAATCTAAGATATATGAATAAGTATTATGAGAGTACATTGACTTATAAAGCTGGTAACAAATGGGTGTCAGAGTTGGATATTTGTTGTGTATCCCATGATATTATTGGATGTGTACGCAATTTTTTATGTGATGCACGACGCGTCTCCAATCTGATCATGTTCTCATAGCTGTAGTCATCAAACCCCTCTTGGTGGACAGAGAATCATTTCTAGAGAGAGTGACCCAGCTGGAAGCCAGTGCAGAGGTGAGCGCTTATCAACAGGATCATATCAGAAGACTGAGATTTGAAAGCATAGACCTTGAGTGTTTGATGGATAAGCTTTCTCATTGTGAAATTCCTAATTTAACCGATAACATAGACACAGATACTGAAATGGTAACTGATGCTTTATATAAGTGTGCCGACTCTAGCAGGTGTGTTGTACTACCTTTTCAGAATTATGATCGGATGGAGATGTGGGAGAGGTTAGTAAACGACCGCGATAATAAGCGAGTTTGGGCAATGATAGATTGGAGAGATGAATATATAGAAAACAGGAATGCTGAAGTTAGACCTTAGGATTTATTATGATGAAATTTATAATCCAGAAGACAGTACAGCTCCTGATCAGAACCAGTGCCAAACAGAAGTATTTATTCCAATTCTTGATGAGCAGATTCAGGTAGATGAAGTGATTACTCAGATGAACAATATGAGACCTAACAAGTCCTGTGGTCCTGACGGTGCCTCTCCTGGTGTTTTGAAATATTTATCCAATCTGTGGATTCTTACATTGACAGCACTGTCAATGTATCCTTGCATCTGCCACCTGCCCATCATCTTGGCGACTTGCCCGCATGTTTAATATTTACAAGAAGGATGATGAAAAGAAGCATGTAATTATAAGGGCATCAATGTAATAAACTCACTGGCCAAATTGTTTGACTTAATCTTAAGCTCACGATTGAGTGGTTGGTTTGTTCCATTGAGAGAGCAGGCAGGCAGCCAGAAGGACAGAGGATGCATTGAACATATTGTGACGCTGCGTTTGATAATGGATATGGCTAAAAAGAAAAAAAAACTTAAGTTATTTGTTACGTTCGTTGATTTTAGAATGCCCTATGACAGGGTGCCCCGTACTGTGTTGTTTATGATACTAAAGAGAATTGGATGCGGGGGCAGTCATGTTAGCAATACTTGTAAGTATGTACACTGTTATACAGAGTGGTGGGCACTCCTGTGGTGGCTACTACAATAGGAGTAAGGCAGGGTTCCCCAACATCGTGTATATTGTTTATCACATACGTGAATTATTTAATTGCCTTGATAAAGAATAATTGTGGTATGAATGGATTTTTTTATTTGGCTGCACATGTTAATGTTAATGGATGATACTGAATTTTTCTCAACTACAAGACACAAATTAAGGTTGTTGGATAAATACTTTAAAAAATACAGAATGCTAGTTAATAATAAGAAAACTCAATTTTTTGCACTGAATTGTTCTCCAGAAGAGGGTACAAAATTTACTGTGGGGGAGATGGTGGTTGAGTGGTGTGACAGCTGTACATATCTTGGCAGTATTTTTACGTGTGATGGATCAGTGTCGTCAGCAGTAGCTAGTCACACCAGGTGTAAAACTACCCATGTATTAAAATTTGTTTCATTCCTTCAGAAGAATAAAGATGTTCCCTTTTATGTAAAGAGGCGAGTGTTTGATGCCAACAATGCTCTATTGGTGTGAGTCATGGCTGGAGGGCAACATAAAACCTGTTTAAAAGCTATATAATTGGTGTGTTAAGCAGCTGCTTGGAGTATGATCGTCAACCTGTTCTGATGTCTGCTATGTCGAGCCTTTTATTTTTCAGAGTTTATGGCGAGATAGACAGCACATGAGGGATGACCCGTGGACACATATTGTTAAGGTTGTTCTTGTCTCCAGCACTCATATGGATAGATATATTGACAGCCTGTTGACAGATAATGTAGACGATGTTGCACAAGGTAAAAATGCTGTAAAACTCTCTATACATAATTCTGTGTCATCGCATAGAACAGTATACAAGACTCTTGACCCTGATCTTACTGTAGATAAAGTGTACTGTGAGAGGAACTACTTTAATGAGTTGCATATGATATCGTATAGTCAATTTCGAGTTAGTGGACACTGGTTAGTAATAGAAACGGGTCGTTGGAATAGAACAGGGCGTGGACAATTGCCTGTGGAGGAACGTTTGTTCCTGTGTGGAGCTATACAAACAGAATTGCATGTGTCAGAGGCGTGTCCGCTCACAGACACCGTCCGTGCCCACTATGGCATTGTGTCTTGGAATCAGTTAATGCATCACTGGGAACACTTCAATGTCAGTAAGATAGCATGTACAATCTTACCAAAGTTTAACTAAGTCCTCCATTAATTTGCTTACTGCCTTCCATTGTTTTACATATATTGTAGTGTAATTTTAATGGTAGAAGTTGCATTTTAATGTATTTTAAATTTGTTCTGTGTTTTATCAAACAATAATTATGAAGATATTTTTGGTGTATTTTAGTGTATTCTTAATATTTGGTGTTGTATTTTAGGATATTTCTAAAGATATTTTGCATTGTTTTAATGTATTCTTATTGTTTTTTGTTGCATTTTAGAATAATTTCAAATATATTTTGCATTGTTTTAGCATATTCTTAATGTTTTGTGTTGCATTTTGGGATAATTCTAAAGATATTTTGCATTGAGTTTTGGTGTATTTTTAATATTTTGTGTTGCATTTTAAGTTTATTTTAATTCATTTAAAATTGAATTATGTGATAATATCATTGTGTTACATTTTAGTGCATTTGAGACGTTATGTATCATAATGAATTTAACTAGGGCTGCCATAGATTATATATTTGTCTAGAACAATAAAAATCTGAATGTGAATCTGTATGTGTGTGTGTGTGTGTGTGTGTGTGTGTGTGTGTGTGTGTGTGTGTGTGTCACTTAGATGTTTTTACAGTCCTGTTTCCCTGATCCAGAGGTCTGAGATGTTACCTCTTTTTGAACAGCCTGTATATTGTCTGTCTATTGGGACAGGCTGGGTTCTGTGTACAGCAAGGGGAACTTGCAGTAAATTTGTTTGTGTTGGCTTTTATTTTCAATATCCTTTCTTTTGTTTTTGAGTGTGCTCCCTTTTCTTTCTATTTTCTTCGTTATGTATGTTTTTATTTGGATTTCAGATGTGACATTTAGTTTTATACAATTAGCATGTATATAACAATTATTTATGAATGAATAGCTATTCTATATTCAAAATAGAGACCTAATACTTTAATTTATATAATCTGAGTCATAGAATTACGTAAAACCTTTTTGTTTTTATCGTTTTGGGAGAGAGCACTTTTTTTTTTTTCTAAAAACATCACTACAGGGAGCATGAGTTTAGAAAAGTTGGAAAGCATTAATCTAAAGGACTGCTGTGTTGTAACTTGGACACCAGAGTGGCAAAGGCTGTGATGCAGGTGATTCAGGTGACAGCAGTGATCTTGAATGTAACTATTGTGTTATCTGTCTCTGTGTCTGCTGGCAGGTTACGTGAGAGCAACATGCCCCACATCCCACCATGGCATCCAACCAACATCACGGCATAGAGGAATTTCAGAAGGCAATTAAACACCAACCAACAGCGGTAAGGAGGGAGCGGTACTATTATTTTTTTTTTAATGATGATGATAATAATGATGATAATAGTAATAATAATAATAATAATTATTATTATTATTATTATTATTATTATTATTATATAATAATAATAATAATAATAATAATAATAATAATAATAATAATAATATTATTATTATTATTATTATTATTATTATTATTATTATTATTATTGTTCTTGTTGCTTTTGTTATTATTATTGTTATTTTTTTTTTATAAAAACAGCAATAATAGTAGTAGTAGTAAAAGTAGTTGTAGGCGCCATCCGACGCTTATTAATATATTGTAC
Organism: Scylla paramamosain; assembly: GCF_035594125.1. Lineage (NCBI taxonomy): Eukaryota > Metazoa > Arthropoda > Malacostraca > Decapoda > Portunidae > Scylla > Scylla paramamosain. The sequence goes on along the minus strand of NC_087193.1, from coordinate 1,714,325 downwards.
TGGAGGTGACTGAAACGAGCTGTGCAGTACGCGCTCTTTGTATTCAGAAGCGGTCAAACCTGCGAATTAACATATTATCACTAATACTGAGAGTAACACAAAGGAGTATATCATAGGAAACACAGGTATTGCAGTACATCATTGTCGTGACACTTCACGTCGTCAATTCCGTACAATATATAAATCAATACAGAGTTACCTACACTTTAGCGGGTTCAGTCGGTTCTACAGATGAACACCACCAGCACAAACACAGCAAGTCGCCCTCTCGTCTGCGTGATCTGATGTACGTCATTATGTTACTTTAAGTGTACTTATATTAACATATCTATCTCTAAAACCTCACAATTTAAGTATCCAATCACTATAAGTCACATTAATTATATTGACACATCATCAAATCCTCATGGTTACATAAATATCCTAATACTATGATGAATACATACACAATGTGGGGAACAGGCGTCCTCTTGGTTGTATGCAAGGGATTACACTTGGGGATTTACCGGGATTTACTCTCCGTGCCTCCCGAGACATGTCTAACTTGTAGGTGTGACTGTCGTGAAGTGGCTTTGGAGTGGGACCCGAGACGCTGCTGGGACCCTACAGCATATGATGTTCATTATGTGGCAGGTGTGTTATCAGCGCTCACGCCACAACAACCAACCCGTCGATGAGAGAAAGAGCTGAGAAGGCAAAAGTAGTTGGGAAATTGCCACCAGGGCCCCCATTCGCAATATGGCATGCCGAGCAATTTTCCATAGACCCAGGCTTGGGAAGGGGGGGGTGATTCACGACGGCAAACACCAAGGGGAAGGGGGGGGGAGCGGGACGGTGACGGCGACACTGACGGAGAGGTGGGGAGGCGTGCGTCCTTATCCTTCGGGGTCGATGGAGGATGGGAGAGGGGAGGGGGGAGGGGGGGATGGGGATCCCATCCCACCCCCCTGGAGCGACTCTGATGGCATGCCATATTGCGAGTGTGGACCTTATCAAGTTGCAGTGGGGAAACCTGACAGCAATTTTCCGTAGACTTCAGTGGCTGTCCATTTCAGGATGGAGACCCAGGCTTGGGAAAGGGGAGGGTGGCGATTCACGACGGCAACACCAAGGGGTGGGGGGGGAGGGAGGGGGGAGGGACGGTGACGGCGACACTGACGGAGAGGTGGGGGGGGGCGTGCGTCCTTATCCTTCGGCGACGATGGAATGACTAAATGAATCAATGATGGTGGGTGGAAAATAATTGAGTGAAAGGAGGGGGGGGGGTGTGGACTGGCGGCCAGACGTGGAAGTCGCCCACACACACGCGTGGTTAGGGGACTGTGACGGCAATGCCGTGTAGGTCGCCCTTTCACGTCCCCCCACCCCCCAACCCACCCACCCAGGGGCGACTCTGACGGCAAGCCATATTGCGATGGTGATCCTGATAGCAATTTTCCATAGACCCAGGCTTGGGAAGGGGGGGGTGATTCACGACGGCAAACACCAGGGGGGGGGGGAGGGGGGTGACGGTGACGGCGACACTGACGGAGAGGTGGGGGGGGGCGTGCGTCCTTATCCTTCGGCGACGATGGAATGACTAAATGAATCAATGATGGTGGGTGGAAAATAATTGAGTGGAAGCGGGGGGGGGGGGTGTGGACTGGCGGCCAGACGTGGAAGTCGCCCACACACACGGGTGGTTAGGGGTCTCTGACGGCGCTGCCATGGAAGTCGCCTTTTCACTCACGTGAATCCTGGAGGGTGGGATGACTGAGTGTTACCATTGCGTGTTCCCTCCGACACCTCAGTACATTCCAAGGTTGCCACCGCTGGATGGTCAAGGTCGGGTGGAAGGGAATGGGGTGGGGGGGAGGACCGCACGTGTCAGGAAAGTGGCAGGCGATGTCCGCCAGGTCCCATGCGGCCTTACGCCGCCAGGAGTCATGCAGGTTTTTTTTTTTTTTTTTTTTTTTTTTTTTGGGCGGGAACGGGAAGTTGAGGGCTTAGAATGGGCCGCCACGTGGACGTCACGCGCTAGTTGCCCGCGCGGATCCTGGACAGTCTGGGTGGCGAGACTTGCCATCACGCGTTCCCTCCGACATCTCAATACATCCCCTATGGTCAAGGTCGTCGCGACAGCCTCACGAGGTTCCGTTACCTGTCCATCGTTTTTACCTGGAGGAAGCGTCTGTGACGGCCAGGGCGGAGTGGCGGCCTCTTCCACTTTCACTGACCGCCAGCGGGGTGGCTGACGTAATACTTATGCCGGATGGTCACCTTATTATTATTATTATTATTATTATTATTATTATTATTATTATTATTATTAGAAAGGTTATGCAGAGTCGATGGAACATTTTATTTTTATTAGGACAAATACAGCTCATTGCTTATTAGGGCAAATACATCTCTTTCATTCAAAACATTTGCGAATTGAAGGCGAAGAGATCATCGTCATCGCTGTCAATGACGGGCGTAGTTTTAATAACTCTAGGAACCAGCTTCTTACGAGGGGCGGCTGGAGCAACGGGGAGTTTTGGTGTGCTGTCGTCCTCTGGCGTGTTAGGGGGAATATTCTTTTTTTTTCTGTTTTCCTGCGACTTCTTCTTCACCTCCTGACCCTCTTTGCCGCCTACTGTCGACTCATCTGACCGTTGCGGCTGTGCTTCGGTCGGAGGTGGCATCAGCGACTCCTGAGGTGGCGGAATCGACTGCGATGTCGGCTGCTGCTGTTGCGACTCCTGTCCTGATGGAGCGTCAGGAGGTGGGCTGGCCGGCAGTGGCGACATGTCGTCATCACTAAAGATCAATTTCTTCTTTGCAGGTTCTGTAACAGACAAGAAAAAAAAAAAAAAAAAAAAAAACGATGAGAACAATGGAAAAGTTTTTATTTCCCCTCCCACTCTCCCTCTTCTTATTCATTGGCAAAGAACGTTAATGTAATTTACAATGGTGAAGATGTCAGATGCTGTGCAAGGTAATGGCGTACTCACCCGCAGTTCTCAAGATGAAACGTTTGTTAGCTTGCTCCATTCTTGGAGATGAGGCTTCGACGTCCGACTGGGTTGAGAGGTGATGGCGAAGTGACGCTTATCCGTCAGCAATTACCCCATATTGACCCCCTTTCCCACCCCTACCCCACCCCCCAATCTACCTTATTACCGCTTTACAGATGTTACGACATCTCGCCCGGCTGCCGGCTGGGCAAAACGTAGGCATGCAATGCGGCATATTACGAAATATTATGTATGCCATACGAGTAATTTTTTTGTCATTATATAGATATTGATGCTTTTTGAAGGTGGCGTGAATAATGCACATTGCACGTTTTAATATATGCCAACTCAGTAGAAGGCAAAAGAACATGCAATAAATGCCACACACGAGGGAATTCAACCCCTGAAGTCGATAATTTAATGTGCTAATTTTCATATGTGGACAAGTTTGCATAAAATGATGTAAGACAGCGGAATTGTATTTGGTATGCAAGTTATAGCTATCGTAATAGCCTATGGTCTGACTTTGAAAATTAAGATAAACAGTAATCCAGTGGCCCATGGTCTTTGAGTCACTCAATGTATTTAGAATGAAAACGCATGGCTTCACCTGTTTTCTGGCAAGATTTATCAGATCTGTCACATGGCGATGGTCGTGACAGCCTAAAAAATAAACTCGATCGCCCAAGATGCCTGCTAGACCGGGTTGTATTTCACGTGCATTCATGACGGCTTATGCGCGGACAATGCAGCGAACGTGACGATAATGATCAATTTCTATGACGCCAGTAGTGTCGGCGAAAAACATTATGACGCGGTTGTGATTACGTCCCTTGGCAAACGACAGATTAATTCTTAGATTTCCTGATTTATCCAGAGGGATGGCATTGTGCACGTCCTCCGTCACAAAGTTAAAGAAACATACTGTCCGACCTTTATTAAATGCATCAAATGTTAGGGAATTACGCGTGTCCAATCCTAGTGACTCAAGGGTCGTGTAAAACAATTTTGACGCGTGATGCGGGAAAGAGCTGCGAACGTTATAAATGGTCGCCCCGTTCACGGTGATATGTACATGTGACAGATCGGCGTGTTGAAAATATAAACCATTCTTATCAATTACGCCTTGTAAGCTGTCCATATCAACTATTGCCATGGTCAAATTTTGAGGTATGATTTGCGCGAAAGGTAATTCGGCAATCAAAGACGTTTGATTGGCGGCTAACACATACGTTTTATTGAGCGTTCTATTAAAAGTGTATTGCATTGGATTTCGAGTCAAGGAGTTATTTAACGATTCTAAGGCGGGCGGATGTGGCGTGACGCGGTCAACCCATAACTTAGCCATCTCGAGCTTAAATTTGAAACTGCTGGCATCTTGGTGTGAATTAAGAATCCATGTTTTGTTAGCCAATTCTAATCGAATTCTCACATCAACAGAGTCAAGCAGATAAGCGTCCAGACTTGATATATCCGAAAACAAAGGCGCAGTCATCGAAATGCCGTGCGTTTTACAATCTTTCATCATTTGTTTCTCGTCTTTATTCCCTCCCGTGAAATAGTCTTCATCAAATTTATTGATTATGCCTTTTGATCCATCATAATTGCGGTGGTAGAAGGCGACGCGACCGATAGAGTCAATTTTATCCTGAGGGATTGTTGTAATCATTTTAATGAAGGCGTGATAGTTGAACAAAGAGGATGACTCCACAAGCTGTTCGTTAAAATAACAAGCGCATGACTTAAACATCGTATTATTCAAACCATTACTAAAAACGACGTGATCGTCATCGTCTAGTGGCGCGCCGTCTGCCTTCGTCGCGCTAACTCGCAATTCTAGAGACAGCGTTGATAGATCCAAAAATTGCCCTGGAATACCAGGCAGTCTAAATTCAATGTAAGGATCGTTGATCCCCGCATGATTATTAGCATTTGCGTCTAAATTAACGGGTAATACGTCCAACTTTCCCCTTGCAGCGACTGACGATTCGATGGTATGCAAGCGATTCACCCGCGGAAAGTTCTCACTCACGGCCGTCAGATAATTGCTCAGGGGGGTGGAGGTCGCTCCACCCTGCACATCCGGACCGTAATGAGTCATCTTTGCGACTAAGCTAAATATTGAAGATATCTGCTTTATAGCAAGTCTTTCTTTTCAGTTGCCTGGTTGGTGGTTTTCTCTTTTTTTTTTTTTTCCGACTCCAACTTTCCTCTTTTTCATTACTCGTCCACCTCGAACTATCCTTTCCCCCACACCCTTCACGGCTGCAACACCTCTATTTCTTAATGATTCGCGAAGTCGCTTCCCTTCTAAAACATCTGTTAATAAACCTTTTCCCATTTGGAGTGCTTCGGGTGCTACAGTGCGCATGAGAAAGGGAATTGCTCTTTTAGCAAAGCCACTCAAAACGGAAAATAGACCGCCACCTCTTCTTGAATGGGGTGGAATAAAAACTCGGATGTCGTCTAAACCTCCACCTTTGCTTTGCGTAAAAAGCAAGTCGTATTCCGCTCGAGTGGGAGGTGTGAACGCTCTCGTCATGATGGTTGTCACGTCATGAATAAGACGTCGAGCATAATCACCGGCTATTTATTTCTGTCTGATATGCTGCTCCCGCTATGATCAAAATAAATAATAACGGTCACCCCAATTAAGGAATACATTTATACTCGATTTGTCAAACACACATCAACTTTATTTTAAAATTTACATGATATAGTTATTCAGACTTCCTCATCAGAATAGTTTCAACTCCAAAAGGTTGAAGTCGCTGCGCCAGCCCTTCCACCATAGGCAGGTAATTATTCCTCCACTCATCCTGGCAGCGACCTCTACATCCCAGTCCTTCCGGGATAATAATTTGCTCTACTTCAGCGTTCGCCATGGCTAGCAGGGCAATCTTTTTCAGGCAATTCTGGAAGTGTTGACGTCGATTCACGCTTGTATCCATCTTGAGTCCTTCCACGTAAGGCAAATCCTTCGACGTCGCGATTGCCTGTCGCGCCTTCTCGTTTCCCTCGACGGCCTCGCCCCAACCATACTGAGTCACGCAGGCCACCAGGTGAGGGAGATTTACGCTTCCTGTGGGAGGCGTGTGGATAATGATACGTCCTGGGTCATCTCTCGTGTCTGCCGTGGCCCGATGAAGCGAGTAGAGTCTCTTTCTAGCTGCATGTGTATTCTCGTATGGGTAAATCGTTTTGAGATCCCGCGCAATCCCACTCGGTTCGGTGAAGACAGCATTTACTGAATAAATGATATAACAGCGGCGGTCGCGGAAGATGCCATCGGTCAGCTTGCCCTCGACCACCTTCATCTTGACGAGTAATTGGAGGGCTGATCCACACGTTGAACCCTCTGTGAGGGGAGTGAGGGGGAAATGTGACATCGCGGACCTTTATTCGCACGTATTGGTCGATATTACACCTTCTGCGTAGTAGAATTTATTCATTCAAATTGACGCAGGTGTTATTTTTTTTTCCTTTGTTGGTGGGAAGGGATGGAGGGCGGGGAACGTATTATTTATTAGGGGATGTGGGTTGGGGGGGGGGGGTGAACCTTTTTTTGACCATAACCCTCATCAATTATCCATCCGTGGGCCTGCACCCCTGACGCGCCTAACACGTGCTCTCATGTATTATTGATGTACTTACTCGTTTACAGAGTAAGATGGGGAGCTTTCTCATTTAATATGCTTCCCAGATGTCACCGACCCCGCCACCTATCAGTTTACTTCGTTGAGTCGTATTTCTGATGGCATCCGCGGGGAGTTGCGCCATGCGAAGTAGCAGTGATAATAATGGACGCTTATCGGGTGAAAGTCTTTTCGCGGCCCCCTTTTCGTGACCGAGTACTCGTATGAGATCAAACACGCTTATGCCAGAAAATGGTGGAAGTAAGTTACCGCGCTCATCCCATGAAATCCCAGGTTTACCCTCCAATAATTTCAAGAGAGATAAACCATATTCTCTAAAGGAAGGAGGAACGGCAACTCGAATCAAATCATCCAAGGGTGGATTGACAGGTGCGCGTGGTGGTGGCGCCACGGTGGCTGTGTCGGGGAGGGTGGCGGCCGGCAGCGAAAGTGAAGTTTTTTTTTTTTTCTTGACTTGTTTTGACGTGAATCGGTGCTGAGTTGCGCTGTCAGTCGGTTTAAACTTACACCTCTCGGCAACTGAGACGGGAACTAAACAATATTCTTTCATCTCTGTAGTAAACTTGTTATTGCCGACACGGCTATCGGGAGTAACGCGGCCAATATGCTGCCACCTCGTTTGGAGATTAGAATGGCTTTCTTCTTGTACACGGGCGTCTTCTTCAAGGCTACAGTGCGAATATCACTCTTGAATTTTTTCAGGCGGTTAATGATGGTATCGTCGTCCGTCAGGCGTCTCTTCAAAAAGTTGGCGAATATTTCCGAGATGCAATTGACTTCGCGCTTATTCAAACTTTGCAAGACCTGCTTCCGCAATTTAGGGGTGACGTGCGAGAGGAGAAAAACCAAATCCTTGTACTTCAATATCAATGGTTTTTCCTCATCCATATCTTATACTAAGTCGTCCGCATCTATCCAGCTGTCAAATTTATCTGGATACCCACACCAGTGGACGAAGTACTTTCTCTTACCTCGCTCGACCTTCGATCGTAATATATCGACCTGGTAATGTGAGGGAAGAGAGGACTTGATTAATTCTTCCCTGTAGAAAGCGCCGGTCACGTCCTCCCCCGCCAAATCCCTTATGAAATAAATAGGGATTTTATGTGAGTAATCCACACGACTTATCTTAAAAAGCTCCTCGGTATTGTTGACGGTATAACCCTTATTGAATTTAAATTGCGTTCGGGAAGCACGTTGCAAGCGTACAATGTCTCCCACGTCTAATTTATGACTGACAACTTTCTTTCCCCTTGGCCGATTTAAATACATTCGTTTAAATTGCTTCCTGACTTGTGACAGTTCGCGGAGGCGGTGAACCTGAGCCGGCGTTTGGTTGCCGCCCAAACCGCGGTGTGGGGTGTGATTGTACGTATTTATTAGGGTGGGCAAGACGTTAATATACGTCAGTGTGTTGTTCTGCGTGAGAAATTTATATATTTTTGTCTTTATGGTTCGGATGACCCTTTCTGCCAAACTCGCCTTTGTTTCACGCGAGTAATTGGAATACAAGGTAATACCTTTCAAAGTTAGATATTTTTTCACTGCTTGATTATAAAATTCGGATCCCTGATCGGTAAAAAGACGCGACACGCCTGTAAAACTCTCCGACTCTAGAACTTTTTTCAGCGCTTGCAGGCTACTGTGTCCGGATTTACTTGTCAGCGTTGCCACTTTCAAGTATCTGCTGAAAACGTCCAGGCAAAACATGATGTATCGGACGCCGCCATTGTGTCTGTGCAGCCTCGCAAAATCAGCCAAATCGCATGTTAAAATGACGGACGGTTTAGGACCGAGAATTTTTCGTCGCGGAAAACGTTTCAGTGTCGGCTTGTGAAGCGTATAAGTGCGGTTGCCCTGCAGAAATGCCCTCACATCGCGGAGTGTTAGATTCTTATCCCTTTTCTTCCCCTCTCTGTAGAGTGCTTGCACACCTAAAGCCGCAGGATTCGTCATATCCCGGTAAAGTTCGTCCAAAACGGCGTTCATAGCAGATAGACTTTCTCACAGGGTGGCTCATCCACAATATTCGTGCGCAGTTGAATTTCTTCGGGTGCGTTCGGGGATAAATCACACAACAAATAACCGTGATCTCGTCTAAGCACGACATTTTTATAAATTTCCACAAAGTGTTTGGCGCGCTCCCTTCCATAAAGTTGCCTGCCCAGACATTCAATTTGATATATATCTCTGTTTTTCATAAGAATGTAATGTGAGGCATTTAAAGTTATTGTTCTAGCATACTTTCCGGGGAAAAAGACATTCTGTGCTATCATTATAACTGACAAATTTTTATGTCTCCCTTTGGTGAAAGCCTCTGCTATCGTTTGAGAATTGCCAGCCGTGAGGAAATTGTCATCTAATATCAGGAGTGTGTGCGTTTGCGGGTCGGCGTATGGACTGTCATCATCCATCACGGGGTCAATAATTTTCTCATGCACTTCGACCTTATCTTGAAAAGGGGAATTCTGCTGCAGCGAATGCGATGAGACGCCACAAATGATAATTCTGTTAAATCCATGCTGATATTTCTCTATAATTTTATTGCAGAGGTGTGTTTTGCCAGAATTTGTATAACCTGCAATAATTATGCGTGCAGGATATCTGAAGAGATTCAGCATCTCTTCGCTAAATGTCTTGTCCATGTTAAGTTCAGAGGGTTACTAAAAGACGCTACGATATGTTTACAGTATTTATTGCTTAACCTTTATTTACATGGTCATGTAGGTAACAGCATAACTAAACTCCCAGCTGCATCCTCATCCCTGCCTTCTAATTATGACATGGATCTCCCCCGACCCACACCTCTTCCTCAACCTCCTCCTCCCTCTCCTTAACCTACCAAAGTACAAATGTTCTTACATTACCTCCTCTTCTTCCGCCTCCTCCTCCTCATCCTCCTTATCCCACGTGGACAGTACAAATGTTCTTACAGCACATGAACAAAATCCCCTTTCATTCCTCTCCTTAACCCCACACTCAAAACAAATGTTCTTACATTACATGAATGGCAGCTGCTAGCGGCCGCGGTCTCTCTCAACCCTTAATTATGACGTGAATAATGTCATGGAATGCCACTCCCGATCACGTCACAGCCCACTCATTAACCCATCCTTCACCTCCCCCTCTTCCTTAGCCTACGTGGTCAGTGCAAATGTTTTTTTTTTTACATTACATGAAGGGCGGCTGCTAGCAGCTGCGTCCCCTCTTTCTCTACCCCTTAATCACGATGTGAATAATGTCGTGGAAAGTCTCTCCCGATCACGCCACAGACCACTCATTATCCCATCCTCCCCCTCCCCATCCCCCTCTTCCTCTTCCACCTCCTCCTCCTCCTCCTCATCCTCATCCACCTCCACCTCCCCCACATCCACCGCCGCCTCCTCTTCCATCTCATTCTCCACATCTCTTTCCCGCGGATCATTGTCGGGGTGATAATACGCCCTTGAGGTGTAGCCATCGACGTGAAAGCGCTTGTCGTCAAAATGTGACAACGTACACTTTCGCATACGAGTGGTACAAATTTGTCCTTTCACATTCCTGATATTATAGCAATCTACCATCCCACATGCGACATTATTAAGTGTTTCCCTATACTGCCGATGCAATATATTTTGCTGAAGGTGAGTTGGAATGCCTTTACCTCGAGATACTTGCTTGTCATCTTCCAACAGCAGCGAATACATCTTTGGCTTTAATATAATCGCCTCTTTGATGAGCGTGGATCCGGTTTCAGATTTCAGCAAGCCTAGTTGACCCTTCCGCTCCCCATTAAAACACGGGTGATCTGAAGCAAAGTTACTGGTGTCGAGAAAATTTGCCATGGGTCCATGTTTCAGTTCATCATTTAAGTTTGTAGGTATGTGCAGACTGAAAATGAAACTGTCAGTATCTTCATAAGCTAATTTAGCTCTCTCCCAATAATTAGCTTTGATGACACGATACCAAAAGTTGTACATGTACTTCTTTGCCACTTCTAAAATATGGTATCCCAAGTAATTTGGCTGCCTGATTTTAATCGTATTCTTACTGTTGACACATATGACTCGGTCCTCGCCTAATTGGTGGACCCTTTTAAAGGATGGATTTCTTGCATACTTCAGGAAAGACTTTCTTTTTGTCACTAATTTCTGCTGGAGGCCATACTTCACTTCAGATAACATGGATCTACCATAAACTGCGTTTGACATCAGTTTGCAAATGCGATTTTTAATGGCGCACGTCTCATTTTTACGCTGAGCGACGTTCCTTTCTATGAAAGCTTTCAGGTATGGAGCCTGTCTGAAGCTATATATAGCATGAACACATTGTATTTCCAGTCCAAGTGAGAGTAAAAGTTGCAGCAATTCCAGACTGATGAGATGATCTTTCAGTCCCTTATGACTGGCCACGAGTTTACGATTTTTCCTCCCCAGCTTACGACCCTCAGCTTCTAACAGTCTTTTACTGTACGGCGAGATGTCATCTTCTGTAATAGTCATGTGTGCGAGGCACAGAGGGAACTCGTCCGTGATCCGAGCCACGTCGGGGGAAACGTCACAGCTGTCTAAATGCAGCCAGTAACCGACGTCACCATCTGTCGCATGATTCTGGATGCCAACTTCAAAAAAATCATCCATCTCTGACTGAGAAAGTTTTTTGATGTCGCCCATAGGCAGGGGGGAACACATAACGCTTGCATATAATGAATTATAGTCCAGATAAAACACATAGGTGCCGGGTCCACCGTCGGGTTCGTGGTTTGACTGCAGGTGTGGCCTGACGCAAGTTACAAAGCCTCCTCGTACATTTCTTTTGATCAGGTGATACATGTTAGGGTCGTAAGGTGGATCAAGTTGAACGCCTGTCGACTTTAAAAAAGCGTCATTAGCATAAGAAGACAGTGACACGTAATGTGACACGTCCAGCCCATAAAATTCATGCAGGTATGATCTATATTTTAGATATGTGTCGGCTAATAATCCCACATCAATCTCACAATACAGTCTTATGTAATCGCCTAAAGTGTGGCAGGATGTCATACTCCACACGCTTTGAGCGTGTTCATATTCTCCAGGTGACAGAGCCTTCCCCTTGAGCGTGTCATAAAATGCCTCGCGAGGTGGCAATTGTCGATCTTCTAAGCGGCCAAGGTCGGTGATGTACTCATAACAAAGAAACTGTTTTTGAGTGCAAATTACACGCTTACATCCTCGGGGAGGTAATTCACCATTTCCTGGGCATAACGCGTGCTATAGCCCGCCTGCACGTGACTCTGAGCGAGATGACCGAGGCCAGCATTCATAATGGAAAGCGTGTCCTGAAACTGCAATTCCTTAATCCTTACTTTCAATAAATGCGATTCTGACTTGGCAAGGATGTCCACGTGCGACTCTGGCAAGTGAAGGTCTTTTATGATTAAGGAGACGTCAAAGCTCATATTATGTGCCAGAGTGATGAGATATTTCCTCATGTCACGACACTGGAGGTTGCATCGCGCGCACAAAGCCCCCTTGTAATTATTTTGTGGTAATGAGTGGTCGTGATGTTTATGAGGTGGGGTTTTCACATTAAAGGGTTGATGGCAGAGCTCGCAGTGACGCTGACGTTTGAAGTGGTCTTCATCCTCCGCAGACATGCTAATTGGATAGCTAACTACACTTTCCTTGATGATTCCCCAAGCATTGGATAGGCTATCAATGAAATTATTCACGGGATCTTCACCGAAATAACTTCTCTTTTCCACGACATCTCCATGCCTATTGATGATGAGATACGAGTATCCAATTGGGTCATGTTCAGCTATCACACTCCTATTCTCCTTAGGTTTTATCATAGTTTCAAAATCAAAAAATGCTAAGTATGCAGGCTGATAGGTGTAGGCAAAATTTTTAAATTTTACTTTTTCACCGTCACCTGGAAAGAGAAGAGTTTGAGTGAAGTCGCAGTGACACTCGTGATCGCTCAAACTGACAGACTTGGGAACTGAGCTGAAACATACTTTGCAAAACTGATGACCCTCTGGGGTGGGGCTGCTTCTCGTCAATTTCCGGTGCAGCTTCTCCACGTCTTTAATGAGCGTCATATGTTTTCCACCTAGTAAAAGGAGTGAGACTACAGTTTTATACTTCTGCGAGCCTTTTCTTGATAATGTTAAATAGTATATCTCACCGCTTTTTGTCAGTGTATAAACGTCCAGAGACAGACAATTTAACCTTTCTAACTGACTCAAGTTCTCCCAAGTCACTGGACTGTCTACTTTTCCGCGCGTGACGTATTTCTCTCCGCCATGCCGTCTCCGTAATATTTTTGGAATTCTTTTCCAAGGTACACCTCGAGCATGAAGTCTGAAAGCCGCCAAACACTGAATAACACAGGATGAATGTCGGCCATCAGGATTGAAAATTTCATTCCCTCCTCGCACGCCTCTAGGATAAGCAACATAATCTCCTATGCCACTACATGCGACGTGCAAGCAATAGTTGATGAAAAAATTCTGTACTCTTGAAATGATAAAACCAGATCCTTCAGTCTCGCTGGTAAGGCTTTCCAGCCGACTGTTCAGCTGATGGATCCATAAATCAACAAGGTCAGGCACATCTTGATAGGTGATCAGTCGTGCTCTAAAAGCAATATGAATGACTCGATGTTCATCCTCGCCTAAGGTAGAGAATTTCACTAGTAACAGAGAAATGTGTGAAAATATTTTCAGGGTGGGGGGGAATGGCGAGCCGTGTGACGTGAAATATGATCTAATTTCCCGTATAAAGAACTCCCTGTATTCGGTAAGTAGACCGAGTGGATCTCTGCTTACATGATCAGGTATGTCATATTGATGTCTGGTGAAGCTCCTCATAAAATTTTCCCTCGAGTCAATTAACCGCGGCTCTTCCGGCATCCCGCGCTCGTCAAGGTCTGCATCCGCCGACTCTCCTGCCATGCTGCGCTCATTGTGGTCCGCCTCCGCTTGTGGCGTGTCTGGGAAGAAAAAATAGAAGTAGCAGCGACAGTTTATTATTATTATTATTATTATTATTATTATTATTATTATTATTATTATTATTATTGAATTGATATTTACCTTGTGTAGGTAGTGAAGGACTTGAAGTCTCGGAAGAATTGAATACGTTCCCCGATAATCCACTCGGTCCCGGCCATGGCGAGTCTTAAAAAAAAAGAATATTAGTAGTGGCGGTGGCACCGTATTTTATTGCTTTATTATTTGTAGTTTTTTTTTTTTTCTCACCTCTTCCCCCGCCTCCGCGTGGGATGTCGCCTTGTGACGTCCGCCGACGTGGGCCTTCTACGCCGCCGTTCTGCTCAACCTCAATCGAGTGTGAGCCTGTACAGGAAGATGTGCTCAGAGCTCAAACTTGTAAAGATTGACAGTCATTTCATCTTTATTATTATACATTCCCGCCAAAATAAGTAATAATGCTTACCAGAAGAAGCAGGATTGCCAACTTCGCAGGTGTGTTCTGGCGGTGGATGTGGAAACAGAAGTCCACCCCGCTCGCATAAATCACACTGGTCTTCCACACATGAGGGGCAGGATGGATTAGTGCGCCATCTCCCACACACTTCACATAAAATCCGCGCCTCTGCTGTTCCACAGTGAACACTCATTTTCTTTTCTTTTTTTTTCTATAACATTGTCAACACTTTGTCCCGGCCGCCATGCCGCGCGGGGAAACACTGAAGCTTCCCGCGCA